>NC_090923.1:1250262576-1250467576 GCF_040938575.1 Ambystoma mexicanum
CAGGGGCACGACCCTCCAGGAGCAATACCAGGGGGCCACAAACCATTCAGCTAGCACTGCCTGCCTCCTGCTGAAGCCCTTACAGCCCTAGCACTCACTTGCACTCTCAACTCAATTAAAATATGCTGCAAAAATGCAACAAACAAATAACATGTGTTTAAAATGTAATTTTGGCCATGAACCATTGATGGGAGACATTCAGAGTGGGACTACTGTAGGGGTTCAGCTGCAAAGGAGGGGGGTTGTGGAATGGGTGGGTAAAGGGAGGATTGTGTACATGTGTATGTTATTGGAGGACATGTTGTTGTGCTCGATATATTGTTAAGATCAACAAGACTACCTGTATTGATTGGACATGGTATGTTCTGTTCTTGAAATTTAAAGAAGTTTGAAAAAAATGTAATTTTGTTCGAAACAAAATCTCCTATTCCTTGCTTCAGTATTCTGGGTGGGGGGGGGTGTATCTTTCACAACAAGATGGAGGGACCACAAGCATCTCTTCTGGGGCCTTCTGAGAGTAGACACAGTGCTCAAGGAGATTTTGTTGGGCAGACACCATCTGAGATGGTACAAAGATTGTGGACCTCACTGCTTAGCCCTCTCAGTGGAGGAGGAGGAAGAGGAGGAGAAGGAAGAGGAGGAGGAGGAGGAGGCGGCATCACCCTCAATTCTCCCAAGCCAGTCTACAAATAGCATGCTGGGTGCTGGTGTGAATGGGTGGGAGGGAAGGTAAATGGGAACGTGGTTAGGGCAGCTGAAGGAAGGTGACTGGATGGGGAAAGGTGAAGGAGGATCAGATATAACAGAAAGGGGAGAGCAGATGGGAAGGGAACATAGGTAGATTGATGTTGCAACACTATTTTCCTTGCTTTTCTTTTGCTATGTACAGTTTATCTGGGAAGACATTTTTGCTGGATCACGAATCTGGGAAATTCGGATCAACGGCAGTACTTTGTTGAGGGTACTCCTAGACCGACACCCAATGTAATGTGGTCCCCCCCTGATCACATCCCTGGCCCACCCAGATGAAAATTCCTGGAGCCGGGCCTGGCATGGAGGCTTAATTCATGTTGCGGAGTCAAGGGGGATCTCCACTTGTGAAATGTGTATACATACTGGGTTGAAATTATGCATTTTACAGTACACAATGTTGAGAAAAATGGGGAAAAATGGCATGTAATTTGCGATTTTGCCAATAGTGTAACACATGAAAAATCAAATGTAGTCTACCACTACAGTGGTATGCAGCATTATACAACAATATTTGTGTGCACAATCTATGCCAGGATTACCACGGTAAAACACTTTCATGATGATATGTCCGCAATATATGGTAGCATTATTACTGTGAAATACGTTCATGATGCTGCCTCAAAATACATGCCAGCATTGCTACTGTAAAACACTTTCATTATGCTTTGCACACATAACCTGACAGCATTGACACTGTAAATCCCTTTCCTGATGCTGCACCCCAATATAACACAGCATTCCAAATAAATCTGTTTTATTCTGTACACAAAAATAATGCCAGCATTGAAACTTTAGATCACTTTTAAGATCTTGTGCCCACAATATATGCCAGCATTCCTTCTGTGAGCACATTCTCTGCGCTCCTTTTCAATTGCACTGCCTTTTGAGAACATGGCCCTATACTATAGATTCAGCCTCCTGGGAGCATGGGGAAGTTGGCAAGGAGGGTCAACAGTGTCATGGATTTAATGACCCCAGTCGCCATAAACTTCTAAAACTGCTGGCGGCTCTGCTGATGAAGAGAGGCCCAAAGTGTTGAATGTCACCTCTGCAATCTCCCATGGCTCTGCCACTGCCTACGACAGACTCAACCATGCTTGCCGGGCCTAATTTGTTAGCAAGCAACCAAGGAGAATAGGAACACCCGGGCTTCAACTATGGAAACAATAACCTCAAATGGCCCTTGTCAATCCACCTAGAATCTCGCGAGGGGACAGAGACTGACTGCTTCTGATCTCCATGTGTCAACACTCTGCATGTTGACCATAGATGTTTGCCTTAACTCTCCCTCTCCCCCAACTAACCCCAATCTCTTCCTCTCTATTACAGATCCTAGAGCCAAGAAGTGGCAAATATGTTTTTGGCAAATATGTTTTTTTTTAAAAAAGGCGCGCAGTATAACATTCAGGATTCTTACATTGTCACTCTGAGGGAATTGCCGTTGGCAGAAAAGGACATGTCCTTAAAATCACCATCCTTTAAATGTTTCCATATTAAGTCCCAGTAAGGTTACACTGTTGTCTGTCCTCCCTATTGCAATCACAAGCCCGACTCGCCCCTGTATGGTGCCTGTGTAGACCGGAAGTGTACATTCACATGGGGGTGGGGTTCTACAGTGACTTCCACCCCTTTGTACATTTGGGAATTACTTATCTGGCAGCTGGCCAGAAGGAAAACACGATTCATTTACATCCCAAAATGCAATTAGCATCAATCAATACAGGACAACATAATTAAAGATGTGCTGCTTTTCGCAATGAAGTCCCTAAAACAGTAATTAATTTAATCTCAGCAGGGTTTATCAATAAAACAATGCGCACACCCAATTACATTTGCATCCAAGTAAAATAGCCTCAAGCATCATCTCAATTATGTTTCCTTCTGTCTAAATGGCAGCCACAGCACGTCAATGGTTGTTAAAGGCTGCACAGCTTGGCTATATATCTCTGTGCATCTGGACGTTCTCTGGCTGCACTTGCTGTGACACATGCACATATGTGTAGGGGGTGCAGTTGGTGTCATTAGTGTTAGGCAGAATCCTGTGCAGTTCCCTTGGGGAACACTGCAAAAAGATTAAGACTACAGGAGTAAGCAGTAAACCCAATTGGTAGCAGTCTGTACCACCCAGATTTACCTGGTAGCTGTGGCTGAGCAGTCAGACTTCTCTCAAGAAGAGTAGGGCAGTATATAGAGTATACATCATAGGGCTAAAAACACAGTAGGGCAAACAAACACTGACCAGAGCTTTGTATAAAAAGTATATAATTATTTATTTAAAACACACTTTAGGTAATATACCTGCACTCTCAATAAAAAGCAAGTTAAAACACAGTCAGGTAAAGTATACACACCTCCCTTGATAACTATCAGACAAGTCAGAGTTAAAACACCACGATTTGTTAAAACAGATGTGAGCGTGTAACCTGATGGCACTCCAATAGTTCAGTTAAAGGGAGAGAAAAAGGCAGAGCATAGAAATAAAACAGGTTCCAACACTTTTTTTTTTATTTTTTTTTTTTATTAACGTCAGCCTGATATGCCACATTGAAATCAATGTAGCATCAGACTTTTGTTATAAGATAACAGCATTCATCAAAATGCAACCAGCCAAATCCGCATTACGGTGCTGCATAAGGTAATCCAAGGAAAGAGCAATTCAATTGCGTGAAGTCATTCACGGGTCATCAATATTTAAGGCGCCTATGTAGTCTATTACCGCGCAGCTTAGTTTTATACTGTGTCCGGCTGCAACGTTTGACCACCAATCTCGAGTATTACAGTCTATTGGGATATATTCTCCTAGATGTTGCATTCTCTTTGAGGTGGTCTTCGTACATTTGGTGATAAGATGTTCTAAGGATTCTATTTCGCTATAACAAAAGCGACATAGATTGTCCTTAGCTTCTTTAAAATGACGACCCCACATCATTTCTTTTGTTTTGATTGCATTTAGACGAAGTCTTAGAAACTGCTTGCGGTGATGACGGGATGGACAATTTGTTAGGTATCTACTTGTAACATTTAGTTTGTGTTCTCCGATACCAGAGTCTAAGGTGGTCTTCATCTGTAGACGTCGCTAGTTGTTCTTTATCCAGCACCATTGTTCAAATTTTGTTTTTATGGATTGTGGTCTCGTCAGCAGATCATGCAAGGTCAGATCAGCATTTGATAAGGTTGATGTCATTATTTGTTTCCACTCATCTAGCAGTTTCAAGTTTCCAGTAGTTTTTTCCCCCGCAAAAATTTCAAATGCCGGCGCTATGGGATTCAAATTCATTTTGCGTAGTGCTGATAGTGATTTCCACATTCGTTCCAACACTTTTAGGAGTTCTCAGCAAGGGAATAAAGGCAGTCTACATTGTAGAGCCAAAGTTCATAGGCCAGGCCCACTTTAAATGGAGCAAAGCGAAATGTGCCAGGATCACACGCTTTAAAATGCACTAAAAGTATTTGCAGAATGTTCAAAAGAGGTTGGGGTGATTCAAGAAGGTAAAGTTAGAAGGTCTGGAGCCAACCCAGTTGGAAAGCCAAGGATTTAAGGGACACCTTGGGCAAACCGAAGAAAGGGAGGCCAGGCAGGACAGTACCTTAAAGAGAGAGGAAACTCCAGCTGTGGCAGTTGTTCCTGGCAGTGGTTGCAGTTCGTTGTTTAGACCAGGGGAAGAGAGGATCGCGTCGATGAGGAAACATGGAGTCGTTGCACTGCACAGGGATGAAACCAGCCGCGGAGTTCGTCGATAAAAGGTGCGTTCCTTTTATTCGCGGCAAAGTGTTGAAGCTTGGCTATCCGGCCGCCGGGGTGCTTGGCACGGGCGATTCAACCAAGAGACTTCTTTGGAAGGTGAAAGGGGTGAACTGGCTGGTCTCACCAGCTCAGAGGAAGAAGACTCATCCAGCAGAAGATCTTCTCTTGTCGTCGGGAAAGTGGTGAGGTAGTTGCAGCAGGACATCACCGGTGGTGTTGTTGTTGCAGATGGCTCAGCTTCTTCCCTCTTTGGATTCTTAGGTCATGTGGCGACTTCTGAAGTTCCTGTCCCAAAGGCCCTGCTTTTATGCAGAAAAACCCCCATTCAACAGCCTAGCTGTCACTCAAACATGCTAAGTGGTGAGCCGGGCGGCTCACCACTGGCCCAATCAGAACACAGTGTGACTTGAGTTGCTAAGGCAACACAGTCCAGGGTGCCAATTCCCCTCCCCACCCATCCTGTGGAACCCAGACAGAGTGGCACCATTTTGGCTCGACCTTTGTCAGAGTTACAGAGACGGAGACGAACACCATTTTAGAAAAGAGCTCTGGCAAAAAGACCCAACCGTTAATTTAATATTAAATAAATAAACCGGTGGTATCTTTAACATTGCACCAAAAAGTGGTGCGTTTAAAATCAATGGGGAAATCCCATAGAGAATATTCGGTGGAATATTTTGCGTGGTAACCACTGCCACCAGGCAGAAACTCGACAAGGGACAGTGCCCCCTTGAAAACAGACCCAGGGGCAATATAATTAACCCCTTCCAGTACTTCCACAATATGATGGTTTGGACTGGTTCTGGTCACAATTTAGGACTAGTAAAGTCAATGGTGACTTTACATGCCCTGCGAGACAGTAGTCAGTCCCAGGGTATGGAGTCTATGTTTGGGGGTCACTATGACACCCCTGTGTTACTGCACTGAGGGTGCTGTGGAACACACACATAAAAAATAGATGATACCCTATGGGGTAAAAAGAAAACCCATAGCCCATAAGCACACAAAGAGTCAAAGACATACCTCAAATCATGCCTAAGAGTGGGAGGAAAAGAGTTTCACTCTTAGCAGGAGAAAAAAACAAACCCCAAAAATCCAGCAAAGCTGCTGGGGGACTCACTAGGTTTGGGAAATTAAACTTATAAGAGAATTCTCCCTAACACTCGCCCCCCACACCCCCAGACTAAGGGACAGGAGGATTGAATCCACTCCTGGGTGAATCTCATACCTCTAGTCGGTTATAAACATCCTAGAGAGACCATCAGCATTTTGGTGGTGACACCTTGACTTGTGTTCAATGGAAAAATCAAAAGTTTTCCTTTGTAAGCTATATGACCTACAAACCCTTTGAGGAACATCTTCCTTGTTAAATCTATTGGGGATCTGGTTGACCAGTCCCTCAGAAGTTGGTACAACTTCTGAACCTGTGTTAGGCTTTTTCAAGGGGTCCTTATAAAGGATTCCTTTAGATCTAGAGGGGCCTCCAAGGTTCCTCACCACCTGTCACAGCCTAGGTATGGTATCCCAGTTGCCGCAGATACTACTCTCCCAGTTATGGAAAAGTATCCTTCTGTCTTCGAACACAGAAGTCTCTAACGTGATATGCCAAAGACTTCCCCCCCAAGAGCTCAGCCTACAATGAATCTATTCCACCTGTCAGGCTGAGGGCTTGAGTGAAAAGGCAGGAGCAGACTCAGCAGAGCTAAAGGAGGGAAGAACAGAGCAGACGTTCAGAATGCAGCCAGGTATTGCCGAATTAACAGCAAACAACACCCCCAAGTACCCACTCTTACCTGTTCCGTAGCAAAAATGTACCAGTAACCTACTAGTAATGGACACAGAGGGGAATTCTTATATCAACGGTGAAGGAGGAGTGCGCCAGTGCCTCAGGACCTCAGTGCTGCAAAGCGTCCCAAGAAGATATCCACAGTGTTCCAAAGTAGACTCAGCAAAGCGTCCCAAAGAATATCCCAAATTGATCCAAATCGATTTCAGCAAAGCATCCCAATATGTCCAAAGCAATCCAATTGTAGATTCAGCAAAGCGTCCAAAAAATACCCAGAAATAACTTAAAGAGAATTCAGCAAAGCGTCCAAATTAAACAGTTTCAAAAATGATTGTTGAAGTAAACAAAATTAAGGGCAAAGGAAATAAGCATTACTTCACGCTAGTTCCTTTATTATCGTGCTCGAGTGAAAAAAGCGTCACAGCCAGAGGACTTTAACAAGTGGAGGTCGAGATGCAAGCCGAGTTCAAGGATTCCGGGGAAATCAGTCGAAGAGGGGTGGGTGTCGGAAACAGGAAGGAAAAGGCAGGGGCGAAGGCTTGGATTCAGCACAGGATTCAAGATCAAACAGGAGTCAGGAAACAACGCTCGAAACTAACACAGTTTAGGAGCGCTGGGCACTCGAACAGACAGTATTAAATACGGTCTTCAGAAGACACGGCAACGTGGTGCGTGCGTGTCACGTGACTAACATAGCAGGAAGATGGGAATTGTAGTTTAGTGGGTTCTGTGTGTTGAAGAGCGCTCATATAAACGCCATGGCAATTTCCAACAAGAACGGGATGTGACAGTACCCCTCCACAAAGGGCGATTTCTCCAGTGCCTGCGTAAGCGATGCAACCAGAAAGCACGCAACAAACGGGATGCATTCAGATTAGAGGCTGGTTTCCAGGACCTGTCCTCTGGGCCATACCCCACCCAGTCAATCAAATTGGACCGAACCCCACGGCAGAGGCGGGTGTCTAGAATGGCACGCACCTCGGACGGTAAGTGGGGCCGGGCTGGGAGGCAATCGGGTGCCAGGTACAAAAGGCCGAAGCAAGGAGACATGAAAGACTGGGTGCACCCTCCAATGTGCTGGTATGTCCAGACGAACAGCAACGGGGTTGAGACACCGCAGGATCGTGTAAGGACCTACAAAACATGGTAAAAGTTTCTGTTTACCCCGAATGGCCAGGTGCTTTGTTGAGAGCCATACGTGGTCCCCACAGAAATAAGGAGGAGCCGGAGCACGCCGCTTGTCCGCCTGTATCTTGGTGCGATGTTGTGCAGCTTGTAGATGTGCCAATACGGATTTACGGATGGCAATCAATGAATCCCTAACTGCATTGACTGCAGGAACTTGCCGTAGGGAAGGCAAAACAGGTGGAAGGGTCCTTGGATGCAACCCATATAACGCATAGAACGGAGAACAGCCAACCGATGAGTGCAGGGAGTTGTTATAGGCAAATTCCGCGGCACCGAAGACCAACAGCCAATTTGATTGATGTTGTAGACACAGACATCGAAGAAACTGTTCCATGGTGCCATTGGTACGTTCGGTCTGGCCATCCGTTTGGGGGTGGTAGGCCGAGGACAAGCGGGCATCAACACCCAATGAGGAAGTGAGAACGCGCCAAAAGCGCGAGGTAAACTGAGACCCCCGGTCGGAAATCAGAATCATAGGTAGACCAAAAAAGCGTACCACATGGTCAAAGAATAAGTTTGCTAATGTGGGAGCAGTTGGTATTCCCGAACATGGTATGAACCGAGCCATCTTGGTAAAGACATCCACTATCACAAGAATTGTGGACATACCCCCGATACAGGGGAGTTCTACCACAAAATCCAGGGTCACCGTGTGCCATGGGTGCGGTGGTAAAGGCATACACATTAGAAGACCAACGGGTTTACCAGGTTGTCTTTTGCATTGTGTACATACGGCACACCTACGGACGTATTGTTCGGTATCTTTCTTCATTTCAGGCCACCAGCACCAACGGTGCAAAAGATCGTAGGTTTTTGCCTGGCCAGGATGGGCTGCTAACGGGAGGTCATGGGACCATTCAAGTGCCTTCCGTCTGGTTTGGTTGTCAGGTAGGTATAGTAGACCTTTAACGTAGGGAAGTCCGGAGATCAGTTCAGCGTCCATTTCCTTCAGGACAGAAACATGATCCCTGGCCCATCTCCGTAAACTGACTACAATTGACGGAGAGACCGAACAAACACATATAACAGCCCCTGATGGTAATACCGGGGTGGATGGTTTGACAGTTTCCGTGTCAGTACCAATGCGGGATAAGGCATCTGCCTTTCCATGTAATGGACCAGGGCGATACGTCACTGTGAAATCAAACATGGTAAAAAACATGCCAACGTATCTGTCTGGCGTTGGTGCATTTCACGTGCGACAAGGCCTGAAGGTTTCGATGATCTGTATACACAGTTATCGGGTGTCTTGCACCTAAGAGATGATGCCTCCACTCCTTGAACGCCACCTTGATTGCAAGGAGTTCTCTTTCCATAATCGTATAATTACGTTCAGCTGGGGTAAGTTTTCGAGAGTGGAAAGCCACTGGATGTAGGCGTTGAGTAGCGAGGCAAACCTGCGAAAGGATGGCCCCTACTGCAATAGCAGAGGCATCTGCTTCCACGATGAATGGGAGAGCTGGATTGGGGTGCTGTAATACAGCAGCGGTGGTAAAAGCGTCCTTCAGGTTCTGGAATGCTGTCTGCGTTTCTTCATCCCACAAAAAAGGAACATTAGGACTAGTCAACCGAGTTAATGGGGCTACTATTTCAGAAAATGAGGCGATGAAACGCCTATAAAAGTTGGCAAAACCCAAGAAGGATTGAAGAGCTTTTACTGAGCTCGGAACGGGCCAATCCAAAACTGCCCGAACCTTGGAGGTACACATGAGTACTCCTTTTTGGGAAATCTGAAACCCCAAAAACTCTACAGATGATGCATGGAACACACACTTCTCCAGTTTGCAAAGAGAGAGTATTCCCTTAGACGAAGTAGAACAGAGCACACATGCTGTATATGTTGGGGCACAGTGTCTGAATATATTAGAATGTCATCCAAATAGATAACAACATAGCAATCCAGCATATCCCTGAAGATGTCATTTACAAAATGCTGAAATGTCGATGGGGCATTACAAAGCCCAAAGGGCATCACACAATATTCATAAAGCCCATATTTTGTCTTAAAGGCAGTCTTCCACTCATCTCCCTTTCGCATCCTCACCAAATTGTATGCCCCCCGCTAGTCCAACTTGGTGAAGATAGTGGAGAAGGTCATTTTATCGAGGAGCTCAGTAATAAGTGGCAACGGATACTGGCTCTTCACCATGACTTTATTAATGGTGCGGTAGTCCACACAGGGGCGCAGATCCCCTTCTTTCTTTGGCACAAAAAATATTGGGGATGCTGCTGGTGAACGGGACGGACGTATGTGTCCGAAACGTAAGGCGTTGTCAATATAGCTCCGTAGATGTTCTTCCTCCTTCTGTGTAAGGGAGTAAATTCGACCATGGGGAATTGTTGCTCCAGGTATCAGGTCGATGGGGCAGTCATAGCATCTGTGTGGGGGCAGTCTTTCTGAAAGTCCTTTGTTAAACACATCAGAAAATTCCTGGTATTCCAAAGGGAGGACCGAAACGGGGTTAGATGACGTGGCGTTGATAGAAGGGAGGCAATCTACCATCGCCAGACAAGGGGACAATACCGCTACATTACGGGACGTAAAGCACCTCTGTATACAAAAAGAGGAGGAGAACCGTACGGTTTGTTCAACCCAGTCAACTACAGGATTGTGTCTTTGCAACGAAGAAAGCCCCAGAATGATGCCAAATTGAGGGGCCGTGATAAGGTCGAAAGTGATGGATTCCGAATGTCCTTGTAATGTGGACATTTGTAGTGGACCTGTTTGATCCGTCACATGTCCAGATATTAAACGTGAACCATCTACCGCATGTATTTCCTCAGGTCTTGCTTTAGGAAATAAAGGTAGTCCGTAACGTTTGGCCAACTTAAGGTCCATATAATTCCCGCTAGCCCCTGAGTCTATCATTACCGGATTGGAAAAGGTAATGACGCCGGGAGCCGTAAAGGACATAGCAAGGTAAACATGCGAAGACGGAAAACACTCACCCGGGCCTGGGATCATTTGACTCGTCCGGAAGGCCCGGTTCAAGGGCGAGTCCTGGCCTTTCCCGACGACTTAGCGGGTCTTTTAGGACACAGACAGATGTAATGACCTGAATGTCCACAATAGAAACATAGATTATTCACCACCCGCCTTTCTCGTTCAGTCTTGGACAATGGCCCCCTAATTGCCCCGATTTGCATAGGTTCAGCTTCTCCCTGAGAAACCGGTGTGCTACCATCTGGTCGCGGGGTGTTGTGAATATCGGGATAGCGACGTTCGCCACGTCTTTGCCAGAGTCGAGCATCGACTTGTAAGACTAAGTCTAGCAATTCGGGGAAGCCAGATGGAAGAGCAGGTACCAATGATAGGGCATCTTTCAGGTCGTCTGACAAACCTTTATAAAACACAGCCGATTTCTTCTGTTCTGGCCATGTGGTTTCAGCCGCTAATTGATTAAAACGGGCAAGATACATCAAGAGATCCGACTTGCCTTGACTAATAGCCAAGAGTTCCAGATCCGAGGACTGTGCTTTATATCTCATATCAAAAACACTGTTCATGGCCTGGATTAATCTATCGAAATCATACAGAGCCGGGTCATCTGCTTCTAGCAATGGATTAGCCCATGCTGCAGCAGTGCCACCCAGATGGGAAAGAACAAATGCCGCCTTTGTAGTAGCATCAGGAAATGCCAAGGGACGACAAAGAAAATGAAGGCGACATTGGTTCACAAAGGTCCGATACATTTTGGGATCACCCAAAAAGCATTCTGGTGGGGCCAAAGGGAATGGCCCAGGGAGGACTACTGGAGCTGGAGCCGGAGGTGGTACAAGTGGTACAGGAGGAGGCGCCGCAGCCGCGGCGTCACCGAATTCCTCGTCATGGGGTAATGGCTGCACAAAGCTCTGTAAAACATCCATGCGTTGATGTAATGTCGCATGTGCTGATGCCATATCGGTACGAAGAGCAGAAAAAGCCTGCATGAGGGCTGCCAATGGGTCCGATGCAGCCTCCATAACCGAGAGACGGTTAAAATTGAGGCTCCTAAATCTGTCACAGCCTAGGTATGGTATCCCAGTTGCCGCAGATACTACTCTCCCAGTTATGGAAAAGTATCCTTCTGTCTTCGAACACGGAAGTCTCTAACGTAATATGCCAAAGACTTTCCCCCCAAGAGCTCAGCCTACAATGAATCTATTCCACCTGTCAGGCTGAGGGCTTGAGTGAAAAGGCAGGAGCAGACTCAGCAGAGCTAAAGGAGGGAAGAACAGAGCAGACGTTCAGAATGCAGCCAGGTATTGCCGAATTAACAGCAAACAACACCCCCCAAGTACCCACTCTTACCTGTTCTGTAGCAAAAATGTACCAGTAACCTACTAGTAATGGACACAGAGGGGAATTCTTATATCAATGGTGAAGGAGGAGTACGCCAGTGCCTCAGGACCTCAGTGCTGCAAAGCGTCCCAAGAAGATATCCACAGTGTTCCAAAGTAGACTCAGCAAAGCGTCCCAAAGAATATCCCAAAGTGATCCAAATCGATTTCAGCAAAGCGTCCCAATATGTCCAAAGCAATCCAATTGTAGATTCAGCAAAGCGTCCAAAAAATACCCAGAAATAACTTAAAGAGAATTCAGCAAAGCATCCAAATTAAACAGTGTCAAAAATGATTGTTGAAGTAAACAAAATTAAGGGCAAAGGAAATAAGCGTTACTTCACGCTAGTTCCTTTATTATCATGCTCGAGTGAAAAAAGCGTCACAGCCAGAGGACTTTAACAAGTGGAGGTCGAGATGCAAGCCGAGTTCAAGGATTCCGGGGAAATCAGTCGAAGAGGGGCGGGCGTCGGAAACAGGAAGGAAAAGGCAGGGGCGAAGGCTTGGATTCAGCACAGGATTCAAGATCAAACAGGAGTCAGGAAACAACGCTCGAAACTAACACAGTTTAGGAGCGCTGGGCACTCGAACAGACAGTATTAAATACGGTCTTCAGAAGACACGGCAACGTGGTGCGTGCGTGTCACGTGACTAACATAGCAGGAAGATGGGAATTGTAGTTTAGTGGGTTCTGTGTGTTGAAGAGCGCTCATATAAACGCCATGGCAATTTCCAACAAGAACGGGATGTGACACCACCTCCGTGGTGGGAGCAGGTTGGATCTCAGGCCTCTTGGTTGGAGGGGTTGGGGTTAGGCAATGTACTGCTTCCCATTCCTCTTAGATCTTACCTCACCTACTTTAGGAGGTTCACTCCCAATACTAGGATTTGAGTTGGAGTCTTCAGTAGAAGGTCCAACAGTCTGAAGGTTTTTGGCCATAGACTTTTCTTTTCTGGTTTTCCACCTGCACTGAGAATTACCAGTTCTCTTAAGCCTAGGTAGGGGTCCATTTGGTCTATCCACCTCTTCCTCAGAAGCAGAGGGAGTCACAGACTCTAAAACTGGGGGAGCAATGATGGAGCTTGGTTCAGGCTCCGTTTTCCCTAACATTTTAGCCTGAAATGTGCCTGGGTTAGATGTCAACTTACTAACACCAGTGCTTGTAGTGGGGTTCTCAGTAGAGGTTCCCACAGGCTTAGAGTGTTCCCTTAAGGTGGCCTCTCTAGCCAATTTGGTTAAGTTCTGTGTCTCCATACTGGGAGGAATGGGGGTACTGGATACTACTCCGAGAGTTTTTAGATCATTCCCCAACATGACTCTCCCAGGCACCTCAGTCTTAACACTGACAGGGATCCTCACTGTCATGCTATTACACTGAATGATGGCTGGTAGAATAGGAACCATCTGGACAGGGCCTCTCGAATTTCTGGTGGGACCTTTGGGTGCCTTAGCCACATCCTCAGGTGTGAAAAAGCTTTCATCCACTACTTTTCTGCTAGCCCCAGAGTCTCTCCTGGCAGGAGTATCCTGGCCAGTGATGAGAACACTGTCCATATAATACATTTTAGAGTTTGCTGGTAGGGAGTCATAGATTTCCCTATTCTGGCTGCTAACCAGACCCATAGGCTCTAATGATACACTTGCTTAAAGACTCAAGAGGTCTTCAGCAAAGACTTCAACGTGAGCACTAGCCACTTGTACTTCTGTCAAGATGTGCGTCCCTAGGGCGCTGCGTACCTGTGTTTCCTGTAGGCTTGCGTGCCGGGGTCGCCAGGACGTTGCTTGTAGAATATAAGATGAGAGAGTAACGCCAAGAACCGGCCCAGGTCCCGTCCTGATTGCAGGATTGAAAATGGGTCCGATTCCTGACGCCACGGATGAACACTTCCCTGGATTTACGTGGCGCCAGAACAGTGCAAGCACTGAACAGGGAAGGCCAGTAGATGTAGACAGCGAGCTTGAGTGCGTTGTAGAAACCTTCTTGAAGAAGTTGAGAGAAGCCAGCCGGGACTGTAGTATGGCAGCAATGGCAGACGGCAAAAGGGACCGAACAAGGCACCGAAGGCACTGGCACCCAGCACTTGGCAGAGGAGTATTCAGGCAAGGAAGGAGGTCAGGCAGGAGAGGGATAGGTGGTAAGGAGGAAAAAGGAAGGGACCGGAGGTACCAGGCCAGGACCGGACAAAAACCCAACCCAGGGGAGAAGACCCCCAACCAAGGAACCAAACTGCCAGGGTAAGGGAATGCCGGGCAAACTGGAAGGGAACAAGGGAGGCAAGCGGGGAGACCAAGGAAGAATAAAGAAATCCAGTAGCGAGCGGGAGGTCAGTGTCAGATCCTCACTCCTCTTGACAGGCGCAGAGGCAGCACAAACTCCTCCCTCCCCATTGGGTCTTGGCACCTGGGAAACGAAAACCACAAGCCACCGCAACCCTCTGGGGAAAGAGGGTTAGGGTTCGTTGAATGGATGGGTAGAGGGAGTTCAGGATCACCGGAAAGAGGTTTAGGGAATCACAATGGATGGGAAAGGGGGATTAGGGGAAACATGCTCCTCGGCTCCGGTTCTCCTCTTGCTGATGGTTGTTGGCGATAACTTTGCTCACACACACTTTCTCACTACCATCCACTCTCACAGAAATTCTCCTTGGAGGCCTTTGTATTGGAGCCTCTAACCAACTTATCCCTAGATCAGTGTTCACTAGGGCTGCCTTGGTTTTCACACTGCCTTCTCAAACAAGAACTCCGCCCTCATTACTTCATGAAGGCAAACCCTCCCAACATCACTTCATGTTATGGTAACTCCCCACCAATATGCAGATACATGTTCCCACCTTACCCTGTGCAATAGTAACAACAAACAATAACATGCACACGAGGTGCTGAGACACTTAGCTCAGTGTTCTGTGGAGTTCTAGGTCCTTCGGCCTTTTCGTGTTGATGGGCGTGATATGTCTCACCAGACCGTTCAAACAATAAGCTGAAAATAGCCAAAACAAAGTCAGTGCACGTGCGTGCGAAATTGCCGTTCCAAAAGAGCGTTCCCTAACGGGTTAAAGATTAGTTAAGGGTGCGGTTGCTTCACCGCCAAGCTAACTCCAACTCCGGGTTAGTATCATGCTCTGCATGCAAAATGTTTAACTCGACTTTTCGTGCTGCCGACAATGTCAACAGAATTATTCCTCAGCGCGTAACACGTTTCCCTCTCACGGGATAAATCAGCTGACTATGAATAAGACGTGTACTTATCTTTGCATGTACGCGGGGCCGGGGGTTGAGCTGGCGGGCGGTGCCCCGCGTAGGCGTGCCTGCAGGAGCTCGAGGCGAACACGTCCTCTCTGGCCGATGGTCAGGATTACGAGCGCTCCTCCCTGGGCGCGGCTCGCGCATGCGCAGTAGCGCGCGTGTGGTCCTTTTCCTCCCAGCAGGCCCGTGAAGCGCATGGCCTGCTGGGCAATGTAGTGACAAGATAAATCCTCGGAATTCAACTGTGGTTTGATGAAATTGGCACTTCTCAAGCTTGGCATACAACTTATGTTCCCGTAGCCTCTGTAAAACAGCCTTCACATGACCCTGATGTTCTGCAGCATCGCGAGAGTAGATTAAGATGTCATCGATGTATACGATGGCAAAGACATCTAGGTAACCCCGTAACACCTCATCTAAAAAGTGCTGGAATGCTGCTGGGGCATTACATAGCCCGAAAGGCATGACCTGATATTCGTACAGGCCAAACTTGGTCCGAAAGGCCGTTTTCCATTCGTCACCTTCTCTGACGCGTACCAGATGATACGCGCCTCGCAGATCTAACTTTGTGTATACGGTGGATCCTCGTACTTGGTCCAACAACACTGGGATTAAGGGCAACGGGTAACGATTCTTAATGGTAATGCGATTGATCGCTCTGTAATCGATGCACGTCCTCAGGTCTCCCGTTTTTTTTGGTATGAAAAACAAAGGGGAGGATACCGGGGACGTAGAATGTCGTATGAAGCCGTTTGCCAAATTGGTTTCGATGTATTCCTTCAGGTGTTCATTCTCGGCTTCAGTGAGTGCGTATATTCTGCTACAGGGTAGCACAGCGCCCGCTTCTAGGTCTATGCGACAGTCAAATGGTCTGTGTTGTGGTAAGGTCTCGGCGGCCACCTTACTGAAGACATCCCGATACTCCTCATACTCTTCAGGTAAAACTACATCTGTACTGCCTCCTATGAAGTGGGGACAACACTTCACCACACTACACTTAGCCTGGCAATGCATTGATGAGAATTGCAGCGTTCCTGCGGCCCAATCCACGGCTGGGTTGTGGAGTCTTAGCCAGGTTAGGCCCAAAATGAATCCGAATTGTGGTGCTGAAATCACATCAAACTCTATAATTTCTCGATGTCCCTTCCCACACTTTAACTGCATGGGCTGTGTATGCTGAGTGATCGGGCCTGAAACCAACGGTGATCCATCCACTGATTTCACTTGTTCTGGCTGTTCTTTAGTTACCAATGAAAGTCCTAGACTTTTAGCTACTTGATCGTCTACGAAATTACCAGTGGCCCCCGAGTCGACCATAAGTGACACTGGTATGTGCCTTCCTTGTACTTCCAGATGACCAGCCAGCATAATGTGAGCTGACGGAGTGTGGTGAACATTTGCTAGCATCTTTGGGGTGTCTTCAGATTCGCTCGCCCTCACCCCCCTCATGGATGAGCTGGGGCGTTTCCCGACTGGGTTCCTTTGGTGGATGGTTTATTGGTGCATTCCCGGACAAAGTGGCCCGACTTTCCGCAATAAAGACATAACTTTTCTCTCCTTCTTCTCTCTTTCTCCTCTTTAGTTAAGGGGCCTCGTATGGTTCCAATCTGCATTGGTTCCTCGGTTCCCTTCTCAAATAACTTGGTGTTTTTCTGTTGATCCAGCCGAACCATAGGCCTATTGTCCCATTTACGACGGTCTAGGTGACGTTCACTTTGTCTCTGATCTAATCGTAACGCAAGATCGATCATGGTGGAACAGTCTTCTGGTTGGGGGTCTACTTGCGCAACTAAATCTTTCAGGTCTTCCCTTAAACCCTGATAGAATAGGGCCATTCTCTTTTCCTGGGGCCAATCAGTTTCTACTGCCAATCGGTTGAAAGCTGTGACATACGAAACCAAGTCTCTGCTTCCTTGCCTCAGTGTCAGCAATTCTCGATCTTTAATCAACGTTGCAGCCCTACGGTTAAATATCTTACCGAATTCATCCAAAAAAGTATCCCAGTTGTACAATAAAGCATCGTCCTTGCGAACCAGTGGTGTAGCCCAAGAAGCTGCATCCCCCATGAGATAGGATATTACGAACGCTGTGCGGGCTTGTGCGGTTCTAAAAACTCCTGGTTTGGTCAAAAAAGTGCAACTGACACTGCATGACAAACTGGTTAAAATTCTGTGGGTCCCCATGGTATCTTTCGGGTGCAGCAAGAGGTAGAGTTGGTTCCGTGGCTACCTGCACTTGTACTGGCACTGGCGGGGGTGGTCTGGGCAAGGGCGTTGCTTTGGCCTGAGTCTGGATAGTCAAGGTATGGACTTGACCTGCTAAGTTCTGATAATCCTGCCTGGTTGCTGCCAATTCAGCCTTGAGGTCCTGGAGAAGGGCTACTACGTCCGCCATGATTGTGCTGCCTAGGCGCTGAAAGAATACGTGGGCTCGTAATTCTGTCAGATCCTCACTCCTCTTGACAGGCGCAGAGGCAGCACAAACTCCTCCCTCCCCATTGGGTCTTGGCACCTGGGAAACGAAAACCACAGGCCACCGCAACAATCTGGGGAAAGAGGGTTAGGGTTCGTTGAATGGATGGGTAGAGGGAGTTCAGGATCACCGGAAAGAGGTTTAGGGAATCACAATGGATGGGAAAGGGGGATTAGGGGAAACATGCTCCTCGGCTCCGGTTCTCCTCTTGCTGATGGTTGTTGGCGATAACTTTGCTCACACACACTTTCTCACTACCATCCACTCTCACAGAAATTCTCCTTGGAGGCCTTTGTATTGGAGCCTCTAACCAACTTATCCCTAGATCAGTGTTCACTAGGGCTGCCTTGGTTTTCACACTGCCTTCTCAAACAAGAACTCCGCCCTCATTACTTCATGAAGGCAAACCCTCCCAACATCACTTCATGTTATGGTAACTCCCCACCAATATGCAGATACATGTTCCCACCTTACCCTGTGCAATAGTAACAACAAACAATAACATGCACACGAGGTGCTGAGACACTTAGCTCAGTGTTCTGTGGAGTTCTAGGTCCTTCGGCCTTTTCGTGTTGATGGGCGTGATATGTCTCACCAGACCGTTCAAACAATAAGCTGAAAATAGCCAAAACAAAGTCAGTGCATGTGCGTGCGAAATTGCCGTTCCAAAAGAGCGTTCCCTAACGGGTTAAAGATTAGTTAAGGGTGCGGTTGCTTCACCGCCAAGCTAACTCCAACTCCGGGTTAGTATCATGCTCTGCATGCAAAATGTTTAACTCGACTTTTCGTGCTGCCGACAATGTCAACAGAATTATTCCTCAGCGCGTAACACGTTTCCCTCTCACGGGATAAATCAGCTGACTATGAATAAGACGTGTACTTATCTTTGCATGTACGCGGGGCCGGGGGTTGAGCTGGCGGGCGGTGCCCCGCGTAGGCGTGCCTGCAGGAGCTCGAGGCGAACACGTCCTCTCTGGCCGATGGTCAGGATTACGAGCGCTCCTCCCTGGGCGCGGCTCGCGCATGCGCAGTAGCGCGCGTGTGGTCCTTTTCCTCCCAGCAGGCCCGTGAAGCGCATGGCCTGCTGGGCAATGTAGTCTCTGGGCGGTTCTCCTTCATTGGGCCTTTGTTCTGCAAAATGGAAGGAGAACACGCCTGGACAAGGTGGTTGGACTCCCCAGAGCCCTCTTAACTCCCCCCAAAACCCCCAAAACACTGCCAATTGCCCCAGCCCTGACAGTCAGGACCAAACCGCGTTGAGACGCGGCGAGTACAGATCCGGAAGCTCCTTTATAATGATTCGTCACGGAAGCGAGGCTTGACCCGCAATCCGAGTCGGCGCATGCGCGGAATCACGGAATTCGTGGAAACGAGGCTTGAACCACAAGCCCGTTCCCTGCTGCTTCCGCGTATGCACGCATGCACCCCAACTTGCCCGAAGCGGGCATGCACCCCAAATGAGCGATGAGCTCGGAGAATGCGCTCACGACCAAGGCGAAACCGCGGGTACAGCCGCCAGGCATCACCCCGCCCACGAGGACACGGCCGATCCCGATCCCGGGTGAGTGTCCTAACACCATGCCCCCTCCCAGAAAGACCCGGGGACCCCGGTCTACAAGGATGGCATAAATAGAACTCACGCACCAAACGGGGAGCATGGACATTCCCAACAGGTTCCCAAGTGCGGTCACAAGCCGAATACCCCTCCCAATCCACCAGGAACTGCAATTGACCCCGATGGAAACGAGAATCACAGATTTCCCGGACCTCATATTCAGGAACACCCTGCACCTCAATGGCCGCAGGACGAGAGCCCGAGCGCCCATAGGGGTCCTCCAGGTAAGGCTTAAACAAGGAGACATGAAACACGGGATGCACCCGCCAGGATGGAGGCAGATCTAGTTTGAATGCCACCGGGGAAATCCGTCTAATAATCCGGAAGGGTCCTAGGAAACGGGGAGCAAGTTTGGTAGGTAAGTTGCAAACAGGTAAGTTCTTGGAAGAAAGCCACACCTTCCCACCAACCTTGAATATAGGTTCCGGGGTACGCCTCCTATCTGCCTGGACCTTCATGTCCTCACGTGCCTTAGCCAGGGTACCAGTCGCCTGGGCATGCAGTCTTCGGATCTCTTGAATCAGCTGATCAGCAGAGGGAACCGTGCTTTGTCGTACAGGAACAAACGGAAAAAGTCTAGGACTGAGTCCATAGGTACAAAGAAAGGGGCTTAATCCTGTTGCAGAATGGATCGAGTTGTTGTAAGCTACCTCAGCAAAGTCCAGTTGCAATGCCCAGTTGGTCTGAGAGGCGTTGGAGAAACAGCGCAGATATTGTTCCAACGTCTGATTGGTCCTCTCTGTCTGTCCGTTGGACTGTGGATGATAGCCGGAACTAAGTGCTCGATGTATGCCCAGGTGACAACACAGTTGTTTCCAAAAGGATGATATGAACTGGGAACCACGGTCCGAGATGATCTTATCAGGTAGTCCGTGTAACCCGTAAATGTTGTGCAGAAATGCTCGGGCCATGGAACTCGCAGAGGCAATTTTAACAAAGGGGATAAAATGAGCCATCTTGGAAAAACAGTCAACAACTACCATAATGCATGTGAAGCCCTCGGAAGGTGGAAGTTCCACTATGAAATCAGTAGCTATGGTGTGCCAAGGATAGGGCGGTGTTTCGATGGGTTGGAGTAGACCGAGTGGTTTCCTTCTGGGTATCTTTACTTGTGCACATACTGGACAGCATTCCACGTATTGTTTAACTTGTTTGGCCAATCCTGGCCACCAAAACTGTCGGGCGACAAGTTCTTGTGTAGCACGTATGCCCCGATGGCCCCCAATCTTCGAATCGTGAAATGCTTGCAAAATGGCAAACCGAAGAGAGTCGGTGGGTGCATGCAACTTCCCATTGAAGAAGAGCAACCCCTCGTTCTCGCTAACTTGGGGCAATTTCAATAGTTCCGTTCTGTAAGGGTCTGCCAATGTTTCCTTTAAGAACGTATCCAGGCAATGAGACACAGAAAACAAGAAATGTTCTGGGGCTAGCATTAACTGGTTCTGGCTGTCTTGCTTGATGTCTTCCAAGGAGCGAGACAACGCGTCTGCTTTCAGATTCCGAGCATTAGGTATGTAAGTGATTGTGAAATCATAATGAGAAAAGAAAAACGCCCAACGGGCCTGGCGGGAAGTGCGACATTGAAGTGATCGTAGGTACTGTAGATTTCTATGGTCGGTACGGACCTCAACAGGAAATTGGCCTCCCAAAAGATGATGGCGCCATTCTTCAAAAGCCAACTTGATGGCTAAAAGTTCTTTCTCGATCACGGCATAATTCCGTTTGCTCGACGTTAGTTTTCGGGAAAAATAAGCCACTGGGAATTCAACATCCGACTGCGGGTCCTTCTGTAGCAAAACTGATCCAACGGCGAAATTCGACGCATCTGCTTCCACAATGAATGGTCTACTCTGGTCGGGATGGTGTAGGATGGGAGAGGTGCTGAAGGCGTCCTTGAGACGTTCGAACGCATTAGTAGCTTCCTCATTCCACACAAACAACGTCTTACTGCTGGTTAAACTGGTTAAAGGTGCTGTGAGATTGGAAAAACCTAGTATAAAGCGCCTATAGAAATTGGCGAATCCAAGGAATCGCTGAAGGGCCTTCACATCGTTAGGTCGTTTCCATTCTTGAATTGCCCGAGACTTAGTTGGGTGCATCTGTATTCCAGAACGGCAAATCACGTACCCAAGAAACTCAATCTTGTCTTGATTGAAGAGACATTTCTCAGTCTTGGCGTACAAGTGGTTCTGACGTAAACGGTTGAGAATATCTTTGACATGTATGATGTGTTCCTTCTCGTTCTTTGAGAAAATCAGTATATCATCTAGGTATACCCACACTGATATTCCGTATAAATCCGAAAATATATCATCCATTAAACGCTGGAAAACGGCTGGGGCATTGCATAGTCCGAAAGGCATTACACGATATTCATAGTGCCCTATGGGTGTCTTAAAAGCCGTTTTCCACTCGTCACCAGTCTTGATTCGTACCAGATGATATGCCCCTCTTAAGTCCAACTTAGTAAATATACAGGCAGAGTGCAAGGATTCCAGGATATCACGTATTAGAGGCAATGGATATCTGTCCTTCCGAGTAAGTTCGTTTAACTGCCGATAGTCCACACAGGGACGTAACGTACCCTCCTTTTTCTTGACGAAAAACAGCGGAAATCCCGCAGGAGACTTGGAAGGGGTGATATACTGTTTCTGAAGGCAGTCGTTTAGATATTCTTGTAAGGCTGTTCTTTCTTGTGGGGATAAGGAGTACACTCGTCCATGTGGAATCACAGAATCTGGCAACAGATCTATGGCACAATCAAAACTTCTATGAGGAGGCAGGGGAATGTCCCTAGGTTCCGAAAACACAGAGGAATAATCCGCATATTCAGAAGGTATGGTTGACAACAGGCATACACAAGATGTTCCATTCACCTCTGTCTGCGTGGCAATTGTAGATATCCCAACAGATAACCTTGCGGAGGAACAATCCAGCAAACAACGATCCGAATTAAATGTCAATGTACGGGTTACCCAATTAACTTTAGGGTTGTGGTACAACAACAAGGGTAAACCCAACACGATCGGATAAGATGGTGACTTAATCACATCCAAAGATATGTTTTCCAGATGTTCATTGATCCTCAACTGCAGAACTCCGGTGTGATGTTGAATGGGACCAAAAGACAAAGGTGTACCATCAATGACCTCAATCGGTGTAGCTTGCTCTTTCTTAAGTAGAGGGATCTGGTTCTTCTTGACAAACTCAACACCGATATAGTTGCCAGATGCACCACAATCAAGAAGACCCATGATTTCAGTTGACTTATCCTGCCACAGTACTTTAATTCGGAGTACCAAAAGGGCTGCGGGAGACATGGGCAGTAAGAACCCATCGGTATCCGGAAGGGCTGGTGTGAACGGTAGGCCTGTCATTGCCTTCCTTATACCTGACAGGCCTATTAGTTTTCCGACTTCCTGAGTGGTCGTAACTGACAAGTACCCAAATAGTGCCCGGAGGCACCGCAATACAGGCACAAGTTCAAGTCCCTTCGACGTTTCCTCTCTTTCGCGGACAAAGGTCCTCTGAGTGCCCCCAATTGCATGGGTTCCGGACCCGTTTCTGCTGTACTTGAAGCACCAGCAGGTGATGGAAAAGACCTGGAGTACGGCCTCTCCAACCGACGTCTTTCCCCCTTCTGCTCAGCCAAACGGTGATCGATTCGAAGAACCTGTTCCTGAAGTACCTGTAAAGTATCCGGTTCTGGTATATGAAGAAGTTCGTCTTTGTACTCCTCTCTCAGACCTCGCCGAAAAAGCGTCTTCTGTGTTACTTCTGGCCATTGAGAATCCGCCGCCAATTGACGGAACCGACCAATGTATGAGATCAGATCACTTGAACCCTGCTTTAGATCCATCAATTGGTTTTGTGCTGTGGCGGCCAAGTTAGGTGACTGGAATACTTCCAGAAACGCCTTCTCGAAGGCGGCAAAATCACCCAGTATTGGACTCTTTGCAGACACCAAAGGAGCTGCCCATGCAAGCGCATTTCCGGTTAGATTTCCTAGAATATACCCAATCTTCGCCTTCTCGTCGGTAAAATGGGAAGCCCGGAACAGAAAATGGATCCTGCAGTGGTTACAAAATTCGGCCACTCTTCTAGGATCCCCGTCAAACTTCATGGGTGTCGTCTGTGCCATGGCAGAATCAGCCTGGGTTGTGATGCTAGTCCTATGCACCACCATCTGACGTAGAGTCTCGTTTTCTAGACGAAGTGCTGTCATTTCAGCCCTTAAAGACCTGATTTCGTCTCTCAGATCAGAGGTTTCCTCCATCTCAGGGTCTGAATCGGAGGTTAGGCGTCTCAATCTGTCAAGATGTGCATCCCTAGGGCGCTGCGTACCTGTGTTTCCTGTAGGCCTGCGTGCCGGGGTCGCCAGGACGTTGCTTGTAGAATATAAGATGAGAGAGTAACGCCAAGAACCGGCCCAGGTCCCGTCCTGATTGCAGGATTGAAAATGGGTCCGATTCCTGACGCCACGTATGAACACTTCCCTGGATTTACGTGGCGCCAGAACAGTGCAAGCACTGAACGGGGAAGGCCAGTAGATGTAGACAGCGAGCTTAAGTGCGTTGTAGAAACCTTCTTGAAGAAGTTGAGAGAAGCCAGCCGGGACTGTAGTATGGCAGCAATGGCAGACGGCAAAAGGGACCGAACAAGGCACCGAAGGCACTGGCACCCAGCACTTGGCAGAGGAGTATTCAGGCAAGGAAGGAGGTCAGGCAGGAGAGGGATAGGTGGTAAGGAGGAAAAAGGAAGGGACCGGAGGTACCAGGCCAGGACCGGACAAAAACCCAACCCAGGGGAGAAGACCCCCAACCAAGGAACCAAACTGCCAGGGTAAGGGAATGCCGGGCAAACTGGAAGGGAACAAGGGAGGCAAGCGGGGAGACCAAGGAAGAATAAAGAAATCCAGTAGCGAGCGGGAGGTCAGGACCAAACCGCGTTGAGACGCGGCGAGTACAGATCCGGAAGCTCCTTTATAGTGATTCGGCACGGAAGCGAGGCTTGACCCGCAATCCGAGTCGGCGCATGCGCGGAATCACGGAATTCGTGGAAACGAGGCTTGAACCACAAGCCCGTTCCCTGCTGCTTCCGCGTATGCACGCATGCACCCCAACTTGCCCGAAGCGGGCACGCACCCCAAATGAGCGATGAGCTCGGAGAATGCGCTCACGACCAAGGCGAAACCGCGGGTACAGCCGCCAGGCATCACCCCGCCCACGAGGACACGGCCGATCCCGATCCCGGGTGAGTGTCCTAACAACTTCCTCCTCAGGAGTGAAGGCTAAGGAGACTGTGCTGATCCCTGCAGGTTTACCTTACATCTGGGATCTCCTTCGATGTGGTCAGTTGCCTTACAGACATAGGCCCTCATTACAACCCAGGCGGTAAGTGTTTAACGGCGCCCTAAAGAGCGTCGGCGCCATTAAACACTTACGCCCTGATTACAAGGTCCCTTAGCGGGATGGTGACTTTAACGCCTGCTTTTTGCAGGCGTTAAAAACCAACCCGCTAAGGGACCTTGGCGATAATTACGGCAACCGTAATTTACAGTGCCGTAATGATCACCTTCCCTATTCCCATTATGCCCTATGGGGCAAAAATGGGAATGGGGAAGGGGCCATTGGTGAATGGGGAATTACCGCCCCACTCACCTTGTAATGGGGCGGTAATTCCGCCATCCACCATGGCGGAAACGTAACCTTAGCGCCATGGACCATGGTGCTAACAGCACCATGGTCCTCCGCCAAGGTTGTAATGAGGGCCATAGCATATTCCAAATGCTCTCTGGAATGGTGGCTTGTTCTGACCTCCTTCTGGTTGGTGACCAGAAGGTACACTAGCCTGATGGGGTTTCCCTGGTGGCTTACCCTGGTTATTTTGTTGTTTGTGGCCCTCTTTGGTATGGGAGGTATTCGAATTCTCTGGATTCACTTTTGATGGCTGCTTTCCCTCATCCTTTCTCTGAGTGACCCCTGAATCCTTGTGAGTAGCCCTGTTGGCCACCCACAAGTCAGTACCCTTCTAGGACCTATTTCCTTTGAATCAGCTAAGTGCTGTCTGAGCTCAGGAGAGCAGGCATCATAAATGGACTCCAACATAACAAGATTTCTCATTCCCTCATAAGTGTTCACTCTGTAACCCTTAATCCATCCCTCTAAGTTCTTCAAACTTTCATTCACCCATGTAGCCCAAGGGGTACAATCATTCTTTTTGAGGGTCCTAAACCTCTTAAGGTACTGGGAAGGGGTCTTCCCAAATCTAGCTACATTCATAGTCCATCCTATCCACCTCCCCCAACTCCATTACCACATCAGATGCAACAGGGGGAGCCTAGAGAACAACCAAGGAAGCAACTGATTCCCTGAGATGTCCTGGAGCCCATGATTATACTCAAACATAGCCAACCAATCCAACACATCCAACTTAGGTTCATACATACCCACAATCTCTTTAGGCATCCGGGGTCTTTTGGGACTGGAACTCCTAGAGGATCCAGGGAGAGAAGTATTTTCAACAGACACTTTCTTCATCTCTAGCTCTCACGATGACTGCCCCCAGACATCCGGAACAGGTCCATCTGTCCAGGTAACAGGCACCCAAGAAGACACAGGAATTCCCCAAACCCCGCCTAGGGGCTATATGGGTTCAGTCCTGGCGCCATAGGCACCAGACTCATTTTGCCAACTTTATACTATGCAGGTCATCCTGCAAAGAACTCATGTACAGGCCATCATGAGGCCATGAAGGGACTACTTTCCTTTAGGAACTATTTTGCTGCTTGGGTGTGGTACTGAAACTACTTACCTGGGAACTACTTTTTTGATGCTATTTAAAGCAGCCCAAAGAGCAGCAAACGCTTCGCGTTATTCTGCATTTTAGCAGCATAACGCTCACCGTGTCTGCAGTCCAGCATCCAGTCTACAGCCACACCCGTCTTGTGACCGGAGCCGATCCTAGAGAAAAGGAAAGAAGAAGAGAAGGTTAGAACAAGGAGATTTCCATTTGGTCATCATCTTTTCCTAGAGCAGCCACACCTGTGGATAAAGGAAAAAGACATTAAAATAAACTGCGTCGCATTGCCAGCTGCAGCGTCGCGCCATACTCACCCGTCTTCAGAGCATCTCCACGAACCGGCGCAGCACCCATTGAATCGCCGCCCGAAACATCAGTATCTGAAAAGACAAGAACAAACAAAAGGTGAGCGGGGTTCCGCCAAAGACATTCTTTTGCTTACCGTAAGATACTTACTCTGAATTTTACCGCTCGAGGCAGCGCTGGTCACCACCCTACGTTAGACATTTTCGGCAAGGTGCCGCACCTGCAAAGAAGATAGAGAACTATTGGTTAATTGCATTTGGAACAATATTACTTGCTAGACAGTGCTTGGTACAAACTGACTCTTACCTAAATGCTACCTTCATCCATCGAGGCAAACTCACTCCTTGGATCACGCTGCAAGGTAAAAAGGTATGAAAAGAGCTGGAGTGAATTAACAGACATTTGAACTCTAAAAGAACTATACATTCGGTTTACACACTACTTACCTCGGAGTCATTGTTGTCTGGAACTCTGCCAAATACCTTCAGATCAGTGAAGTAACTGAACTTCTACGCGCCCCTGCACTCCACGGAAGATGGAGAGTTCATCCTTCCAAACAATAAGGTGCGACTTTATGAAGGGGAATACTGGAAGTTTTCAGGGAAAATAGTGTTAGTGTAACCTCTCTACCATGGGTGGCAAATCCCCTTTACTGCTTTTAGGAAAATATTCTTGCGGGCCAGGCAGATGAAACTGAGCGGGCAAGTGCAGTCGATCATCACTTCGCTACGAGTCACACTGGTGGAGACCGCAGTAGTGCAGCTTCGTTCGACGCCCCTGTGGAATCCAGGTGAGCGTAACAGAACGCGAAGCCTTACTACAAATCTCCACCCGGGCGTTATAGAGACCTCAGAGACTGACCAATTAGCCCAACTACTGGGAGAACTAAGGGCTGAAGTGCATTCCGCCCGTCACGAGACTAATGCTCTCAGGAGAGAACTGATTGTGGCAAAAGAACGTATGAATGATCTCGCCAGGCAATTACTTCAAGCTCAAGCTGGGCACACACCTTTACCTGGACTAGGAGGGGCTTCTGCCCCCAGCTCAATCAAGTAATCCAGTGCAAGTAATTTTACCAGGGACAGTTCCTTTAGCACCGCCAGAACCCTTTACGGGGGACCCCAAAAGGTTCGCCGTGTTTATGAACCAGTTCCGCCTGCATTTTTTATGTAGACCTGGAGCCTTTCCGAATGATCAAGCAAAGGTAGCCTTTGTACTATCGTATCTCAGCGGCAGTGCAGCCGATTGGTCTATTCCACTAGTCAACCAGGATGACCCTCTTCTTCGAGATTTTCAGGGTCTTCAACTAAGCATGGAAAGTCTATTTGCCTGACATTCCCAAGGTCAAGCTTTGGATAACAAACTTTTGTCCTTGCGTCAGGGTAACCAGGATCTGCTGACCTACATCGCAACCTTCAATAGGTTGGTGGTAGAAATCGGATGGCCAGAGGTCAAGCGGATTACGCTATTTCATCGTGGGCTACGAGGTGAAATAAAAGACGTTTTGGAACAAGTAGTGAACCCACTTCAAGATTGTGCTGAATACATAGACCTGGTTGTCCAGGTGGATCACAGACTTCAGAATCGGAAGGCTGATCGGGCTAGATTTGAGAATCAAGTATTGGTAAGACCTAAGGACAAAGTCACCTCCAAAGGAACTGATGTATCTGAACCCATGCAAATTGTGGGGGTAAAGGACCTTTGACTCAAAAAGAAAGGGACAAGAGGCGGCACTTACAATTGTGTTTGTATTGTGGAAGCTCGGGGCATTTTCATTTTTACGGGATTGCCCAGTGAAACCACCTAAGAAAGTGGTAGGAGTCGCCGACAAAGTCAATATGGAATTAGAGCCGGGAAACGACCACGCCCGACAAGCGTAGAGGTCCGCTTGCCAAGCATGAAGAAGGACACTCAGACCTCGCACCTAATTATACCAATGGTCCTTATAGATCAAAGGCAACCATCTGTATGCACGTAGTGAGAGTATACATAGATAACAGAGCCATAGGAAACTATATGCATCAAGAATTGGCTACAAGGGTGAACCTGCCTCTTTGCAAAAAACCAACAACTGATGTAGTCACCACCGTCGATGGGACCGAAATAGCTTCCGGTCCAGTAACTCATTCAACTATGGAGATGGTACTGTTGGGTCAAGATGGGCATCGAGAGAGCATTGTGTTTGACTTAATCAAGGCCCCACAGTTCCAAATAATTCTGGGAATACCATGGTTGGAAACCATAATCCTTGTATTGACTGGCGAGAGAGGAGAGTGACCTTCTCGGATTGTGCACACAATTGTTACCCTGAAAGAACTTTGATCAAAAGACTGGCTACGGTCACGAAACCGATAACTCAGTTACCCCAGGAATACCAGGAATTTCAGGATGTTTTCCAGAAAGACCAAGCAAACACGTTACCACCCCACAGATCATATGATTGCCAGATCAACCTCCTACCTGGAGCTCAAATTCCATGCAGCAGAATCTACGCCCTCACTGAACCCGAAAATCTTCATTTTACGGCAATATTTGGATCAATATCTCACTAATGGCTTCATTCGCCCGTCCAAGTCTCCGGCAGTATCGTCTTTATTCTTCGTCCCTAAAAAGGAAGGTGACCTTAGGACTTGTATTGACTATGGTGCATTAAACCAAATAACGGTAAAAAACTGATACCCTTTGCCCCTGTTCCCAGAACTACTGGACCAAGTAAAGGATGCTCGTATCTACACTAAGTTGGACCTCCGAGGGGCGTATAATCTGGTACCAGTGTAAAAAGGCGACGAATGGAAGACTGCCTTCCGTACCAAATACGGATTGTTCGAATACCGGGTGATGCCTTTCGGGCTTTGCAACGCACCGGCAGGCTTCCAGTATTTTATGAACGTTGTCCTTCGCGAACTCATAGAAGTCTGTGTTGTTGTATACATAGACGACATCTTAGTATACTCTTCATCTGAATCCGACCATGTGAAGCACGTTCGTGCTGTACTAGAAAAACTTTGCCAGCATAAATTATATGCGAAATTGGAAAAATGCGTTTTTCATACTTCGGAAGTTGAATTCCTTGGATTTATCCTGACCCCAAATGGAGTTTGAATGGATTCACGAAAGGTGGATGTAATCCTCAAGTGGCCCTCACCTACCTCGATTAAAGGCGTACAGAGTATGCTTGGATTTGCGAACTTTTACCGCAGATTCATTCCTGATTTTTCACATCTTGTAGACCCCATCACGGCTCTTTTGCAGAAAAATAAATGCTTCCAGTGGACAGAAGAAGCTGAAAAGGCCTTCCAAGACCTAAAACAGAAATTTACTTCAGCTCCTGTTTTAAAGCACCCACGTCCAGAACTTCCGTACGTGGTTGAAACTGATGCATCCAGCTTAGCCATGGGAGTTGTCCTTTCCCAAAAGGATCCTGAAACTGGTCAACTTCACCCGGTGGCGTTCTGGTCACGGAGATTTTCAGCACCAGAGTTAAACTATGCAGTTACCGACAAGGAACTACTGGCCATCAATTCGGCGTTCAAAGCCTGGCGGCATTATCTTCTCAGAGCTCGAGACAACCTCACCGTAATCACAGATCACAGGAACTTACAATATTTAAAGACAGCCAAAGCTCAATCGTCACGCCAACTTAGATGGGCCTTATTCTTTTTGGAATATGATTTTGTGATTACTTAGCAACCAGGTTGTCGAAATGGCAAAGCAGATTCCTTATCTCGTATTGGAATGGGATAAGCATATTCAAATACAGAACCAGTACCCATAATTTCGGAGAGAAGAATTCTTGGTATAACCAGTCTAAAGACTCTGGACGACATCCATAAAAAGATTCAACAGCTTTTCGGCCCTTCAGCCTTACAAAGCTGGTTGAACAAAGGCAAAGATTATTCAGTCACCAATCACCTACCATACTATCAAGGACGTCTTTACCTACCAAATAAAGAATTACAAGAAAATGTTATCTCCAATTACCATGAGTCTTTGATAGAAGGGCATCCTGGGATTGCTAAAACCGAGGCCAAGATCAAAAGACAATTCTGGTGGCCTACTTGGCGGAAAGACATTAAGTCATTTGTACTGTCTTGCAGTATTTGCGCCCAAAACAAGACCCAGAAAAGGAAACCAGCAGGCCTATAACAACCTTTGGACATTCCGCCTATGTCTTGGCATACCTTATCCCTTAATTTTATTACTGACCTTCCCCCATGTAATGGGTATAACACCATCCTAGTTATAGTGGATCTTTTTTCCAAAATGGCTCATTTCATTCCATTAAAGGGTCTACCTTCAGCCTCTACCTTTGTCAAGGTTTTTCTAGAACATATCGTCCGAATACATGGATTCCTCTCCGTATTGGTTTCCGACGGGGGAAGTCACTTCATTCCTCAGTTTTGGAGGAAATGCTGTCAATTGGCCCAAATCGACGTTAGATTATAAACCAGCCACCATCCTCAAACTGATGGTCAAACTGAGAGGACCAATAAGACACTAGAGCAATACCTATGGTGCATGTTACACCAAACCGAAGGCAATTGGAAAGAAATTTTGTGGGGATCCAAATATGCATACAACAACTCATTGCACTCAGGAACAGGACAGAGCCTATTTTATACTATATATGGGCGACATCCTCGAACCTCTGAACTCGATTCGCCCCAACACTTAGAGATGCCCGCCGTGAACCATCTACATGCCACTATTACACAAGCATTTAAAAAGGCAATTGAACATTTGAAACAGGCTAAAGAGAGATACAAGAAAACCGCAGATCAACATAGAAGCGAAGCTCCGAAATATCAGACAGGAGACCAAATTTGGCTGGCTTCAAGACACGTACGTTTAAAGGGGACTCAAACCTTTAACCCCAAGTATTTGGGAACTTACACTATTAAAGCCATTATTAATCCCGTGGCCGTCAAATTGGAGTTACCGTAAAATATGCGAATTCACCCTGTCTTTCATGTTTCACTTCTAAAGCCAGTACAACCAGGGACAAGGCTAACTAAACCACCTAACCCCATCCTAATAGACGGGGAACCAGAATTTGAAGTAAAGAATATTTTGGACTCAAAAATAGTCAAATCAAGATTTTTTTATCTGGTTGACTGGAAAGGTTATGGTCCACAAGAAAGGTCATGGGAACCAAGTGACAATATTCATGTACCTCGATTGGTGAAAAGGTTCCACCAGAATTTCCCAGAAAAACGGGGACCAGTAAGGAGAACAGCCTTAGGAGGGGCCTTGGGGAGGGAGTGCTGTCACGATGCCTGCCCCCAGACATCCAGAACAGGTCCATCTGTCCAGGGAACAGGCACCCAAGAAGACACAGGAATTCCCAAAACCCCACCTAGGGGCTATATGGGTTCAGTCCTGGTGCCGTAGGCGCCAGGCTCATATTGCCAACTTTAAACTATGCAGGTCATCCTGCAAAGAGTTCATGTACAGGCCATCATGAGGCCATGAAGGGACTACTTTCCTTTAGGAACTATTTTGCTGCTTGGGTGTAGTACTGGAACTTCTTACCAGGGAACTACTTTTTTGATGCTATTTAAACCACGCCCGAAGAGCAGCACACGCTTCGCGTTATTCTGCATCTTAGCAGCGTAACGCTCACCGTGTCTGCAGTCCAGCATCCAGTCTACAGCCACATCTGTCGTGTTTCCGGAGCCGATCCTAGAGAAAAGGAAAGAAGAAGAGAAGGTTAGAACAAGGAGATTTCCATTTGGTCATCATCTTTTCCTGGAGCAGCCGCACCTGTGCATAAAGGAAAAAGACATTAAAATAAACCTCATCGCATTGCCAGCTGCAGCGCCACGCCATACTCACCCGTCTTCGGAGCATCTCCACGACCCGGCGCAGCACCCGTTGAATCGTCACCCAAAACATCAGCATCTGAAAAGACAAGAACAAATAAAAGGTTAGCGGGGTTCCGCCAAAGACATTCTTTTGCTTACCGCAAGATACTTACTCAGAATTTTACCGCTCGAGGCAGCGCTGGTCACCACCCTACGTTAGACATTTTCGGCAAGGTGCCGCACCTGCAAAGAAGATAGAGAACTTTTGGTTAATTACATTTGGAACAATATTACTTGCTAGACAGTGCTTGGTACAAACTGACTCTTACCTAAGCGCTACCTTCATCCATCGAGGCAAACTCACTCCTTGGATCACGCTGCAAGGGAAAAGGTATGAAAAGAGCAAGAGTGAATTAACAGACATTTCAACTCTAAAAGAATTATACATTCGGTATACACACTACTTACCTCAGAGTCATTGTTGTCTGGAACTCTGCCAAATACCTTCGGATCAGTGAAGTAACTGAACTTCTACGCTCCCCTGCACTCCACGCAGGATGGAGATTTCATCCTTCCAAACAATAAGGTGAGACTTTATGAAGGGGAATACTGGAAGTTTTCAGGGAAAATAGTTTTAGTGTAACCTCTCTACCACGGGTGGCTAATCCCCTTTACTGCTTTTAGGAACATATTCTTGCGGGCCAGGCAGACAAAACAGAGTGGCCAAGTGCAGTCGATCACACTGGTGGAGATCGCAGCAGTCCAGCTTCGTTCGATGCCCCTGTGGAATCCATGTGAGCGTAACACTAGCTCCTGATTGAGCTCCATTTCTCTGAGCCTTAGTTCTTGGTGCTTTTGTTCAGATTGGTCACTAATTCTTTTGAACTCTAATTCAAGTCTCATTTTTTCCAGTTCAATGAATGCAGGACTTAGTGTGGGACCTGACAAAGGTCCAGTAGACACAGGCTGAGGTGCTAGAGCAGGCAGAGGCCCAGTGGGAATAGTTACATTAGTTTCCTCTTCCTCTTCTAACTCTACAACAATACTATCATTACTTTGATTCATATCATCCTCATGACTGTGGTTTCCATTTGCTGGGGAGGTAGGCTCCTCTGAACCACTACCCAGACTTTGATTATCTAACTATCTTTCTATAAGTTCCATGTTCTTGCCTTTTACAGGAAGATCCTTATGTCTACAAACAACTCTTAAACAATCAGCAGTTTTTGCAGAAAGGGACACCTAGCTGTAACTTTCCATAGTTGACTTGTTAAAAAATAGCTTTTACAGTGCTAAGCTTTGTGGTTAGTTGCACTAAAGTATCAGAAGCACTCTAAAATGTATACTCAATACAAATCCCACCGTTGTACACCAGTGTTAGGCAGAATGCTGTGCAGTTCCCTTGGGGAACACTGCAAAAAGATTAAGACTAAAGGAGTAAGCAGTAAACCCAATTGGTAGCAGTCTGTACCACCCAGATTTACATGGTAGCTGTGGCTGAACAGTCAGACTTCTCTCAAGAAGAGTAGGGCAGTATATAGAGTATACACCATAGGGCTAAAAACACAGTAGGGCAAACAAACACTGACCAGAGCTTTGTATAAAAAGTATATAATTATTTATTTAAAACACACTTTAGGTAATATCCCTCTAGCCCTAGCCCTCTCAATCAAAAACAAGTTAAAACACAGTCAGGTAAAGTATACACACCTCCCTTGATAACTATCAGACAAGTCATAGTTAAAACACCACGATTTGTTAAAACAGATGTGAGCGCGTAACCTGATGGCTCTCCAATAGTTCAGTTAAAGAGAGAGAAAAAGGCAGAGCATAGAAATAAAACAGGTCCCAACACTTTTAGGAGTTCTCAGCAAGGGAATAAAGGCAGTCTACACTGTAGAGCCAAAGTTCATAGGCCAGGCTCACTTTAAATGGAGCAAAGCGAAATGTGCCCAGGATCACACGGTTTAAAATGCACTAGAAGTCTTTGCAGAATGTTCACAAGAGGTTGGGGCAATTCAAGAAGGTAAAGTTAGAAGGTCTGGGGCCAACCCAGTTGGAAAGCCAAGGATTTAAGGGTCACCTTGGGCAATCCGAAGAAAGGGAGGCCAGGCAGGACACAGTACCTTTAACAGAGAGGAGGCTTCAGCGGTGGCAGTTGTTCCTGGCAGTGGTTGCAGCTCATTGTTTCGACCAGGGGAAGAGAGGATCTCGTCGAGGAGGAAATGTGGAGTTGTTGCACTGCACACGGATGAAACCAGCCGCGGAGCTCGTCGATAAAAGGTGCGTTCCTTTTATTCGCGGTCAAAGTGTTGAAGCTTGGCTATCCGGCCGCCGGGGTGCTTGGCATGGGCGATTCAACCAAGAGACATCTTTGGAAGGCAAAAGGGGTGAACTGGTTGGTCCCACCAGCTCAGAGGAAGAAGACTCGTCCAGCAGAAGATCTTCTCTTGTCGTCGGGAAAGTGGTGAGGTAGTTGCAGCAGGGCTTCACCGGTGGTGTCGTCGTTGCAGATGGCTCAGCTTCTTCCCTCTTTGGATTCTTAGGTCCTGTGGTAACTTCTGAAGTTCCGGTCCCAAAGGCCCTGCTTCTATGCAGAAAAACCCCCATTCAACAGCCTAGGTGTCACTCAAACATGCTAAGTGGTGAGCCGGGCGGCTCGCCACTGGCCCAATCAGAACAGAGTGCGACTTGAGTTGCTAAGGCAACGCAGTTCAGGGTGCCAATTCCCCTCCCCACCCATCCTGTGGAACCCAGACAGAGTGGCAACATTTGGAGGGCTTCTGTGGAGAAGCCCGCCAAAAAGTGGAACAAAGGACTCGACCTTGGTCAGAGTTACAGAGACGGACACGAAAGCCATTTTAGAAAAGAGTTCTGGCAAAAAGACCCAACCGTTAATTTAATATTAAATAAATAAACCGGCGGTATCTATAACATTGCACCAAAAAGTGGTGCGTTTAAAATCAGTAGGAAAATCCCATAGAGAATATTCCGAATATTTCACGTGGTAACCACTGACACCAGCCAGAAACTCGACAAGGGGGGACTGGACAGTGCCCCCTTGAAAACAGACCCAGGGGCAATATAATTAACCCCTTCCAGTACTTCCACAATATGATGGTTTAGACTGGTTCTGTTTACAATTTAGGACTAGTTAAGTCAATGGTGACTTTACATGCCCTGGGAGACAGTAGTTCGACGCCCCTGTGGAATCCAGGTGAGCGTAACAGAATGCAAAGCCTTACTACAAATCTCCACCCGGGCGTTATGGATACCTCAGAGACTGACCAATTAGCCCAACTACTGGGAGAACTAAGGGCTGAAGTGCATTCCGCCCGTCACGAGCCTAATGCTCTCAGGAGAGAACTGATTGTGGCAAAAGAACGTATGGATGATCTCGCCAGGCAATTACTTCAAGCTCAAGCTGGGCACACACCTTTACCTGGACTCGGAGGGGCTTCTGCCCAAGCTCAATCAAGTAATCCAGTGCAAGTAATTTTACCAGGGACAGTTCCTTTAGCACCACCAGGACGCTTTACGGGGGACCCCAAAAGGTTCTCTGTGTTTATGAACCAGTGCCACCTGCATTTTTTATGTAGACCTGGAGCCTTTCCGAATGATCAAGCAAAGGTAGCCTTTGTACTATCGTATCTCAGCGGCAGTGCAGCCGATTGGTCTATTCCACTAGTCAACCAGGATGACCCTCTTCTTCGAGATTTTCAGGGTCTTCAACTAAGCATGGAAAGACTATTTGCCTGACATTCCCAAGGCCAAGCTTTGGATAACAAACTTTTGTCCTTGCGTAAGGGTAACCAGGATCTGCTGACCTACATCGCAACCTTCAATAGGTTGGTGGTAGAAACCGGATGGCCAGAGGTCAAGCGGATTACGCTATTTCATCGTGGGCTACGAGGTGAACTAAAAGACGTTTTGGCACAAGTAGTGAACCCACCTCAAGATTGTGCTGAATACATAGAGCTGGTTGTCCAGTTGGATCACAGACTTCAGAATCGGAAGGCTGATCGGGCTAGATTTGAGAATCGAGTATTGGTAAGACCTAAGGACAAAGTCACCTCCAAAGGAACCGATGTATCTGAACCCATGCAAATTGTGGGGGTAAAGGACCTTTGACTCAAAATGAAAGGGACAAGAGGCGGCAATTACAATTGTGTTTGTATTGTGGAACCTCGGGGCATTTTTATGGGATTGCCAGTGAAACCACCTAAGAAAGTGGTAGGAGTCGCCGACAAAGTCAATATGGAATCAGAGCCGGGAAACGACCACGCCCGACAAGCGTAGAGGTCCGCTTGCCAAGCATGAAGAAGGACACTCAGACCTCGCACCTAATTATACCAATGGTCCTTATATATCAAAGGCAACCATCTGTATGCACGTAGTGAGAGTATACATAGATAACAGAGCCATTGGAAACTACATGGATCAAGAATTGGCTACAAGGATGAACCTGCCTCTTTGCAAAAAACCAACAACTGATGTAGTCACCACCGTCGATGGGACCGAAATAGCTTCCGGTCCAGTAACTCATTCAACTATGGAGATGGTACTGTTGGGTCAAGATGGGCAGCGAGAGAGCATTGTGTTTGACTTAATCAAGGCCCCACAGTTCCAAAGAATTCTGGGAATACCATGGTTGGAAACTCATAATCCTTGTATTGACTGGTGAGAAAGGAGAGTGACCTTCTCGGATTGTGCACACACTTGTTACCCTGAAAGAACTTTGATCAAAAGACTGTCTACGGTCACGAATCCGATAACTCAGTTACCCCAGGAATACCAGGAATTTCAGGATGTTTTCCAGAAAGACCAAGCAAACACGTTACCACCCCACAGATCATATGATTGCCAGATCGACCTCCTACCGGAGCTCAAATTCCATGCAGCAGAATCTACGCCCTCACTGAACCCGAAAATCTTCATTTTACGGCAATATTAGGATCAATATCTCGCTAATGGCTTCATTCGCCCGTCCAAGTCTCTGGCAGCATCGTCTTTCTTCTTCGTCCCTAAAAAGGAAGGTGACCTTAGGACTTGTATTGACTATCGTGCATTAAACCAAATAACGGTAAAAAACCGATACCAGTTGCCCTTGATCCCAGAACTACTGGACCAAGTAAAGGATGCTCGTATCTACACTAAGTTGGACCTCCGAGGGGCGTATAATCTGGTACCATTGAAAAAAGCCGACAAATGGAAGACTGCCTTCCGTACCAAATACGGGTTGTTCGAATACCAGGTGATGCCTTTCGGGCTTTGCAACGCACCGGCAGGCTTCCAGTATTTTATGAACGTTGTCCTTCGCGAACTCATAGAAGTCTGAGTTGTTGTATACATAGACGACATCTTAGTATACTCTTCATCTGAATCAGACCATGTGAAGCACGTTCGTGCTGTACTAGAAAAACTACGCCAGCATACATTATATGCGAAATTGGAAATATGCTTTTTTCATACTTCGGAAGTTGAATTCCTTGGATTTATCCTGACCCCAAATAAAGTTCGAATGGATTCACGAAAGGTGGATGTAATCCTCAAGTGGCCCTCACCTACCTCGATTAAAGGCGTACAGAGTATGCTTGGATTTGCGAACTTTTACCGTAGATTCATTCCTGATTTTTCACATCTTGTAGACCCCATCACGGCTCTTTTGCAGAAAAATAAATGCTTCCAGTGGACAGAAGAAGCTGAAAAGGCCTTCCAAGACCTAAAACAGAAATTTACTTCAGCTCCTGTTTTAAAGCACCCACGTCCAGAACTTCCGTACGTGGTTGAAACTGATGCATCCAGCTTAGCCATGGGAGCTGTCCTTTCCCAAAAGGATCCTGAAACCGGTCAACTTCACCCGGTGGCGTTCTGGTCACAGAAATTTCACTGGTCACTGGTCATCCTGCAAAGAACTCATGTACAGGCCACCATGAGGTCACTGTGTCTGCAGCCCAGCATCCAGTCTACAGCCACATTTGTCTTGTGTCAGGAGCCGATCCTAGAGAAAAGGAAAGAAGAAGAGAAGGTTAGAACAAGGAGATTTCCATTTGGTCATCATCTTTTCCTGGAGCAGCCGCACCTGTGCATAAAGGAAAAAGACATTAAATTAAACCGCTTCGCCTTGCCAGCTGCAACTAAGGGCTCGACCTTGGTCAGAGTACAGAGACGGACACGAAAGCCATTTTAGAAAAGAGTTCTGGCAAAAAGACCCAACCGTTAATTTAATATTAAATAAATAAACCGGCGGTATCTTTAACATTGAACCAAAAAGTGGTGCGTTTAAAATCAGTAGGAAAATCCCATAGAGAATATTCCGGTGGAATATTTCACGTGGTAACCACTGCCACCAGCCAGAAACTCGACAAGGGGGGACTGGACAGTGCCCCCTTGAAAACAGACCCAGGGGCAATATAACTAACCCCTTCCAGTACTTCCACAATATGATGGTTTAGACTGGTTCTGTTTACAATTTAGGACTAGTAAAGTCAATGGTGACTTTACATGCCCTGGGAGACAGTAGTCAGTCCCAGTGTATGGAGTCTATGTTTGGGGGTCACTATGACACCCCTGTGTTACTGCACTGAGGGTGCTGTGTAACACACACATAAAAAATAGATGATACCCTATGGTGTAAAAAGAAAACCCCATAGCCCATAAGCACACAAAGAGTCAAAGACATACCTCAAATCATGCCTAAGAGTGGGAGGAAAAGTGTCTCACTCTTAGCAGGAGAAAAACAAACCCCAAAAATCCAGCAAAGCTGCTGGGGGACTCACTAGGTTTAGGAAATTAGGTTTAAGAGAATTCTCCCTAACAATTAGTGTGCTGCGATTTTGTGAATCAGCAGATTCGAAGCACAAATTGGCCCTCATTACGACCCAGGTGGTAAGTATTCAACATTACCGGCATGGCGTAATTAACGTTTACGCCCTGGTCCGATGCTGTAAAGTCCGGCACATTCTGACCCATCGCGCACGAGCATTACGCCATGCCGGTAATGTAAACTACGCCATGCAGTAAAAGACCCCAAAACGGCCCCTACCGGCATCGTATGCCGCGCAAGGTGCACTACCGCCATCCATCACAGCGGCGACCGTAATTAGCGGTCACCGCATTTAGCGGTGACCGTAAATAAGCGGAACCGGAAGTAGCGTCATCGCGGAGGAACGGGACAGAGCTCGGAGGCCATCTTTAAAAACACAATCCATTGGCATCCTCCCCAACCAATCTACATCTGACCCTGAGACCTGTCAAAACCCATTACCCACCCATTTTCCCACTACAAAATGCCAAAAGTTGTCAAAAAAGCCTGTGATCGGCAGCGGCAGGACCGCTTCACTCGGGAGGAACTCACTATGCTGGCGGAGACCCTCCAGGAGAATACGGCGGTGGTCTTCTCCACACAAATGACCAGGCCGGCAATTGCCAAGAGGAAGGCCATATGGGCCCTGGTGGCACAGCGGGTCAGTGCGGTGGGAACCGTACCCCGCAACCCACAGCAGTGTCGAAAGCGGTGGGATGACCTGAGGCTCTGCGTCAGGAGCATCCTCTCCGCAAACCGCAACCTGGGCCTGGCAACGTGGGGAGGATCGGATTCCCCAATTAAACTCCAGCCATGGGAGGAAATCCGTGCCTCCACAATCGGCATGGAGAGCATAGAAGGGGTAGGAGGGATGGAGAGAGGAACACCGACATCAGGCGATGCAGGTAGGTGCCTCAAATCAAGCCATGCAATAGTCACTGAAGTCCATTCATGTGTAGCACAATGTTGCCCTAGAGTGTAAATGCAACACATCAGCAGGAGACTGCCCACAGCCACATCCAACCTCCACCCTGTACACATGTAGTATGCGCACCCTAACTACAGGCACCCACATACCTCCATGCTAAAGCAACACAAAAAGGAGACAACCTGCATGCCCTGCCTCAAATGTGCTGCATCTAGTAACCAAAATGATGTCAGTCATCGCGTTTCCAATGTCCGCAGACCCATCAATAACACTCTCCCTCCTTTGCTCCACCACAGGCTCCAATTCCAACCCCGAGGATGAGGACACCCCTGCCACAACACCAGCCAGGAGGGCCAAGACCACTGTGCCAACACCCTCCACCTCAGCTGTAGTGACCAAGACACCGCAGCAGCCGAAATCCATTCCCAGTACACAAGCCGGGCCACTGACAGGCAACGCAGCAATGCGGCATGGCAGCAGCAGCAGCACCACACATCCCGACAATGTTCGCCACAGAAGACACAGGTTCTGCAGGAAGCAGTACCATAGGCGAAACTGCTGCCATTGCAGCATGCTCTGAAAGTGACACAGAGGAGCCCGATGTCGGACCCCCCCACTGACCACCATCATTCCCCCTGTCTGTCCCAGAGCAGCCCCCATGAGGATCCCACACAGGGGCATTCAGAAGATGAGGACTGGCCATCCACCCCATGCCCTGTGGAAAATCAGCATGAGGGGAGCAGCCCCTTCGTAACACCATCTGCAATAGGCATGGGCCAGCAGAGCCAACATTCCCTGGAGGAGATAATCACGCGCCAGCAACAACTCTACTCGCTTCTGAATGAGCATGCTGCAGAATGTGGGGGGGGGGCAAGGGCAGCTATGGAACAATGTACAGAGACCCTGAGGGCAGCAATGGAGCGGAGCACTGAAACCCTGAGGGCTGAAATGGAGCGGAGCACTGAGACCCTGAGGGCTGAAATGCAGTCCTCCTCAAAGGACATGTGTGCGGAACTTGCCACCGTGCGGCGCGTGCTCTCAGAGCTAGCCAACTCCATTCGGGACATGTGTGCACATGAGCAGGCAGGGACCTCCTCCGCTGCCAGTTCCACCCAAAGCAGCCCCATCTGCCGATCGGGAAGGAACCTGCGCAGCACAGGCAGGGGTGCCCCGGGGGCTGGGAGAGGAGGCTTGCAAGAGCGGCTGCCCACCCTTATCATGCAACATTAGCCACTTAGTCACAGGGTGTGTTTTGGGGAGTCCAGGGGGGGGGGTGTGTTGGGGTGTTCAGGGGGGAGGGGGGAGGGGAGAGTGGGCATGTCACAACAATTCACATTTAAAATACACATTTTCCTTTTACACAAATCAAATGTGTGGACATTGTTCAATGCGTATGTGTGCTTTATTGGTGTACAGTCCACAGTGTGCATGTCCCCGACACACACAGTGCCCCAAGTGCCGTCTCCATGTCATACACACCAGCCGTGTGTGCTAGAAGCATTGGTTGATGATATTTTGACGCATTTCACGCCCCTCCTGTGCATCACCTCCTCCATGAGGTGCGGCCCTATCTGCACCCTCCTCATCCTCATCGTCAGGTGGTTGCAGTTCTGCGTCAGGGGGCAGGGGCACATTTTGTCTGACGCACATATTGTGTAGCATGACACATGCCATGACGATCTTTGCCACCTTCTCATGGCGGTACAGGAGTGCCCCACCAGATCTGCTGAGGCAGTGGACCCGTGCCTTCAATAGGCCGAATGCCTGCTCAATGACCACACGGGTACGTGTATGTGCACGGTTGAAGTCCTCCTCGTGCTGGTTCTGTGGGTTCCGGACTGGTGTAAGGAGCCCCCTCTTCAGGGGATAGCCTGCATCACCTGTATGTGGGCGAGAATGTATGTGTCAGTCATGATGTCTAATTCGAAACATGATGTGCCACCATGCCTTGCATCCATCTGTTACTTTGGACCACTTCTAAATGCACTAATTGATTCACACTATGCAACCAGTATATGCTCATGGCTCTCATGGCCTGTTTTGCATGCCATCAACCAATGTATGCAGGGGGGTCAAGTGCCTTGTGAGTGCCCATCCACTGTGTTCGTTCATGCTGTTTGTTTTGGTGGCCTGGCACTTGTCCTGTGATGTCAATGCTCACATCATTGCAACATTGCTGTCGGCCTCATCATGACCCCAGTGAGCAATACTGATGTTTATAGGGACATTTTCGGGGCCCTGCTGTCTGTGTGATGGTGTGTTGATGTTTCTGTCCGTCATGTGCCTCCTTCGTGCGCAGTTATGGGGGACATTTCGTTGTAGTCAATGTGGTCTGAATTGGTACAATGCACTTGCAGATGGTTGTGTCATGGTTGGGACACAACCTCATTCACATGGTAGGGCTGCATACATCAAGCATTGGGTTTACTGGTGTTGGGTGACGTTTGTGTTGCTTTAGGGTATGATCTGGCTCCGTTGTCTCTGCGACTCACAGCCAGGTGGGGGGGGCCCTTCAGCCAGGTGGAGTATGCATTGGTACATCATTCACCTACCCACTTCACATTTCCATGGTCATGACATTAGACTCACCGAGTAGCCAGGATCTTGGGCCTGCATGTCGCTCCATGTAGTGTGGTATTGTGGAGTTCCTCAGGACCATTGAATCATGGGTTGCTCCGGGGAATCGGGCACAACAATGTGTGATGATCCTGTTGGAGTCACAGACCATTTGCACATTGATTGAGTGAAATAGTTTACGGTTGCGGTACGGTACCTCCATGGCATGTGGAACCACCAAATCCACATGGGTGCAGTCGATGGCACCAATGCAACCAGATATGCCGGCTAGTGCATGGAAACCCACTTTGGTGTTTGCAATCTCCTGGGCAGTCCGTGGTAATGAGATGTGGTCGTCTGTGTGCTTGAGGAGGGCATCGAGCACTTGGATCAGTGTACGTGAAAATAATGGTTGTGAAATGCCATGCAAGTGCCCCACTGTGTGCTGGTAGGTGCCTGTGGCCAGGAAGTGGAGTATGTTAAGCGATATTCAATCAACACTACAGCTAAGTCAATGCCTAGTCTTGGATGCTGAGGAAAACCCTTCTTGATGTATTTTTATGTCCAGTTCAGTACTCTGGATGACAACCCTTGTATAACACCCCCCTCCTAGAATCCCCCTGACCCCACTGAGCCAAGAAGTAGGTTTGTTTTGCAAATTTAAAAGGTTTCTTTGGACAATTCAACAATATATATATATATCACACTTCTATAAATAAATTGATAATGTATATTACACTGGTGAATATGAGCAGTAATCAGCAAGAGGTAACTTATGAAGAGGAACAGAAGAATAAGGTGGGAAAGAATGCTTTATATGGTTCAAGGAAATGCAAGGCGGAATAAAATGCAGTACAGAAATAACTTGTTATGATTTTAGCAAAAGGTAATATGGTCACTTTTTCTTTTGACAATTCACTCCCCCCCTATGCAATACAAGAAATGGAAGGAGAGCACACAGTCTTGAAGAATCCCAACAAATCACACTTTATAATGCAATACACAGTTCCAGTTCCCCCAGCAATCTAAGAGAAAACAGGTATGAGTTTTAAACAGAGGCGAATTACTTTAATGTGGTTTGCAAGGAAGTGAAAAGGTGCTAAACCTGCTTTTAATTCCCTCTAGAGATTCAGGGTGAGTGAGAGATACGTGTTGGTATTAGTTCAGGCTCACTTTAGCAATGCTCTATGAGTTATTACCAGGTTGCAAACGGATTTTTAACAAAGGAAAGAATGGAGCTGCTATTTTGACAAGTGGAGAAATTGAGCCAAAATCGCAAATCGCTGAAAATTTCGCGAGTGCGTAAATCGTGATTGCGGAAAAAGTATAGGGAGTAGGAAGTCGGTTCTAGGTTCGTTGGAAAGCCTAGAATCACAGCTTTAAATTTCGTTCCTAGCCCAAACAGTTCCAGAGATACGGACGATTTAATAAAGGTAGATTTTCGGATTTAAAGTAAAACTCAAAATGACAGGTGACAGCTTGCAGCTGCAGAATTGACAGGTGACAGTTGTGCAGCTTTAAAAATTACAGATGACACGATTTCTAGGAGGCAGTTCTACTTAGGTTAAAATAGCTTGAATTACATTATTTTAACTAAGAGATTGGTTCTGCACAGTTCTGCTAGGTACTCACAATATAAATTTGAACTAGGCCTCGTCACGGATCTGGTCAACATGTCCGGCGGCGGTTCTGTCTGCTCGGTGGGTTAATCAGGCCCCGGTTCTGCTCACAGCGATCCGGATCTCTGGTTCTGCTCACAGCGGTCTGGGTCTGGTCTGCGGTTCCGGCAAAAGTTCTTGCCACAGAATTCAAACAGCTCGCCCGGCTGTGGAATAGTTTGCAGATGATTTTAAGGATGCTGAGGCCTGCTGAGAAGAGGTCTCAGTTTGTGGGTTTAGGTCCTTGCTTTAAGTTCTGAAGTAAAGTTCTGGTCTTTGGAGATTGATGGATGTGAAGTCTGGAGTCTCCCGGCAGAGCGTCCCGCAGAAAATGGAATTGAATGTCCCTACCTGTCCCAGCAGTCTCTTTTTATGTGTTTTAAAAGTGGGTGGAGAGGCTAGCATCACTAAGCCTGTCCCTCTCTTGATTTGATAGGTCAATAGATTTTTTGGTCCTTGATTTGGGAAGGGATAGTGTGTCAGAGTGATGTCATTTTTATGGCCTGCAGAAATGACACTCCCCTGGTCAATGTGCACACAAATCTATTCCTGATCCAAATACATATTTCCCAGGTACACAGTTGTTTGACATCACATACACACATCATATATTACTAAAGATAGTCCCTGTCCCAACTCTGGCATTTCTAGGAGCTTGCATTCAAAAATGGCAACTTATTTTCGATTTTAGTGGGTTTTGCAATATGGGATTTTCATCAAAAATTATACAAAGGTACATTTCCCTTCCACATATATCCCAGTAACTTCCCATGTCTCTAGCTTAAATACATTGTCTACAATATTCATAATTAGCGGGGTTTTGCCCCAGAACATAGTACAAATTGGAGTTTGGACTCAAATCGTGAGGGCATTTTTCAAACTAAGACTCTCAAAGTTGTACATTCCTGTCATTTGGTTACAATAAGTTATAGCTGTTTCTATAAAATATATATTTGTTGCAATTCAACTCCCCAAAGTGTTTGGGTCCGCCTCCGGAAGTCTGGGTGGGTCAGTGATCACATATCTCTCCTTGCTGGCAGAGGGCTGTTGACAGGAAACACTCAAAATTAACATACCCCATTCAACAGAAAGGGGCTATTGTCTCTCTCCTCCAGGCTGAAGGGGAAACCCCCTCCCTCTCACTCAGAAGGGCCATGTGATATCCTGCCTCCTGTGGTGAGTCTCTGGGGTGTTAAGAGTTCTCAGCCTCTTGGCCTCTGGGAACAGCAGGTGGCTAAGATTTTCAATTAACCAACAAGCTTTGAAGTCCCTGCCCCTCTTGAAACTCCTAAATTCAGTTTCCCTGTCAGAGTTTAGACCGCTAGCACCGCCTTGTTGAATTTGTCGGTACTGCATCCATTTTTGAGTTGTCTTGAATTACTGCATTTCAATAGAGTTTGATAGTATAGGACCCTTGCTTAACATTGTTTTGATGGCATCCTTACAGTAGAGTGGTGATGTGGAACCCCCCACAAGAAGGTTGTATCTTTGGAGTGGTCTCGTGCCAACTGCGCAGTTCTCCTATTCTGGCGTGAATGTGGGCGACGATAGCTCATCCCCACATCCACCCAGTCTATTGATTTAGTTTGTTCTGGGATAGAATAATGGGCGGCGACAGCTCATCCCCACATCTACCCAGTCTATTTATTCAACATGGGTCAAAACCCTTGACAAGTACAGACACTACCTTCAGTAGGGGTGGGATGGCGGTTGGTGTTTCTATCATGCTGACAATGTTGTTGTGTGTCATGTCTACGATGGCGGTGATGGTGTCCCGGTCCAAACGGTACAGGGTGTGGATCTGCTCAGCAGTGAGGTTGAATGGACTGGCTCTGATGCGTGGGATTGGGGGCTGCCTGCGTGGTGGCACTAGCTGTGCTGGTGGGGCTTGCTGGCCCTGCCTTGCCCTCCTTCTCCTCCTGCGTCTCCTCTGTGCTGCCTGTTGTTGTTGTTGTTGTTGTAGCACTTGCATTGCTATCAGGTACTCCAGCCCCAACATTGCTAGTCCTATAGGTATCATTGTGGAGTGTGACTGGGTGTGGGAAGGGGTGGGGTGTGCTCTTTTTGTACTTCCTGAGTCTGTATTGCCTCCACCTGTGCTGATTCTGTGCACCTGTGGCAGCTGGGTTCACTTTACATGGCCATTTACGGTTGGTTCGCGATGGCGTAATTAGCACCATGGCGGTAAGGTACTTAACGGGCTTTGTGATGGCGTTAGGTGTATGTCCGCTTGGGTCGTGATCCGCTTAGCTTTGCGCCATGCCGGTATTTATGGGGTGGCAGGTCGCGTGCACGCAACCTTGGTGCAGTTAGCGGGAGCGTTAACTACGATGCCGCTAATGGCATCGTAGTTAACGGTCACGGATCATGATCGGACCAAGCGGAAAACGATGCCGGTAATCATTTACCGGCATCGTTTTTCGCTTACCGCCAGGGTCGGAATGAGGCCCATTGATTCTGTAAATTGCAACTTTTTTTTTAGTAAAACACTGACCACTCCCATTCTGTATACAGAGAGAGGAATTTTCCCGGGTGACTATGGATCCAGCTATGGAGTTAATATTTGTTATCAAATATGGTGGGCCTCGCCATTCTGGTTGGTCATTTAGATTTCTTGGAAATGTGGTGTGTGCTCCTCCTCCTGAATATGCGCCTGTGGTCATCCCACACTGAATGCCGGTAGCTTGCAATTGATGAAAAGCTGGTGATGAAATTACCTGGCATCCGGGGGATGGGGGTGTCGGCCAACTTAGCCTCGAAAAGCCAACCGCTTGAAAGCAGACTGCCAACCGAAAGGTGACAGCATTATTACAGTCACTGCTCCTACGTAGGTGGGTTGGGGTGATTTGCATGTGTTATGTCAGACATCTTTTGCGCAGAGTCAGGTCCCCACTGTAGTGCTTCCAAAGCACCAAGGCTTGTCTGGAAGTTGGTGTATTGTACCTCTCTCTCTCGGGTGAAATGGTGGGTAAAGAAGGGACAGATAACACAAGCAGGAGGGTTCCAATGCCGGCAGGGGAGGAGAAGGTCAAAAGAAAATTGATCGGTTTTGGGCCAGCGTGTTTGCATGTTGATGCGGACAACGTATTGCGTAGATCCGGATAAATGAGGCTTGCACAAATGGCTCATCCCATTTAAGATCAGAGGCAATCTGCAAAATGATGGACGACTGCTCAGAATGCATTAAGCAGGGTTAGCGCTGTCGAAAATCTGCATGCTCTGAGGTCACCTATGCATACGTGGTATTCATAGGAGACCTTAGCAAAACAATCTGGTTTGAACTGTCCCTCTTGAGTGTCTGGTGTGTTGGAGGCAGTGAGGACAGTGGGCCTCATTACAAGTCCGGGGGTAACCGAGCCGGAAAGTCTGGCAGGTTGCTGTTGGACTTGGAATTAATTACCAGCTCCAGAATTGCCGAAATTACTGGGGCATTACAGCCTCGGTGGTCCGGTAATTCTGGAGCCGGCATTCCATTACTGTCCATTCCCGTGGAGTCCCATAGGTTCCACGGGAATGGGGGCCGTGGAAACACCGGCACCATGCAGTAATGGTGCTGGTGTTTCCACGTCCTTCTGCGGCCGGTGGCGTTACACCCACCAAGTCAGACCTGACAGGTGTAACGCTGCCGGCCGCAGAACACGTAGTTAGCCGGTCCGGAAACGGTCTAAGTACGGTTTTACCGGCACTGTTAAATCCGGACCGGCTAACTTGTAATGAGGCTCAGTATCTCACTCTGAAGAAGTTATCGGCTGTATCCACTGTGGTCCATTTAACAGAGGTTGATGTTCAGTCGGGCTCCTCTATAGTCTTTAACCAACCGAACCAAGGACCTCCTTGGTTGTCGACCGTAAGCAACAATGTGTACTGAATATCTTTGTAACAGTTTTGGGATTGCTATCGTAGTGGGAAAATAAAGTGGGGCACCCCTTATCTTGCTCTGGGTGGAGAATTGCTTGCAATCATTGAATCCTGCAGAGCCTCAAGACCCAAAACCCCACCTATCTGTGTTTGGTGCTCGCTCTGCACACACAAGAGGCACTGGGCAGCAAACAACATATCCCTGGTTTGAAGGAGATAGGCTAGAAATGGAACGGTGTGGAACATAGTTCACATCCCAGCACTAACCTTCCTGGATCGATCTTCTGTGTTTTCAAATCAGGCAACTGTGGGAGGGCTTGAGGGTTTATATCCATGCAGAATGATACCTTGGAGTATATAGATTTAGAACAGGGGTCTTCAACCTTTCACTTCCAGATGTTTTGGGCTACAACTCCCATCAACAGTAGCCAGTATACTCGATAGTGAGGGATCATTGGAGTTGTAGTTCAAAACCTCTGGTTAGCCACAAGTTGCAGACCTCTGATTTAGAACATGTCCTGGAATCTTAACTCTTCAATGGTACTTTAACTGAACTGCCACAGTTCTATGATCCACAGCATGTCCCTAGAGGTAGTGGTGATGTGGACGTCCCATTCCCAATGTTTTCAAAAACGCTTTTTCAGAGTCTCACACCGAGGACATTGTGCACAGTGGAACACAACTATACCCAAAGTCATTGTGCATGGTCGTCCATTCACTAATAAGGTCCTTTATCGTTAATTCCAAGAAACTGGGGCAACGGCTTCTTTCAAAATATCCACACCTCGGATTATCCTGTACGTTCGATTGGACTGATCAAGAGTGGAAGCCATGCTGGAGTCTATCCCAGTGTTTCAAAGTGCTTTTCATTAAATTCCAAAATATTGAGGCTTAGCGACATGTTGGTGGACACTACCAATATCATCAAATCATCTTACATTCCTCAAAGTGCATTTTGTTCTGTAGAAGAGCCACAATGACATCATCGAGTTGGGTGGTCACCGGGGGTCGCAAGGGAGACCCCAAGGTCACCCTTGCTACCCCTATGGACTCCACTGAGTTTTTTTTTTTTTAGTTTTTTCAATGTAAGTTCCTGGGCTTTGGTCTGCGCCATGTGGCTCTTTGTTTCTGTGGGGGCTGGCGTTCTTGTTAAGGCCTCTTAAAAAAATAGGGGGATCAGAATAGGAATAACAAATATTTTGTCTTTTTGGAATTCTATACAATAATTGCTACACTCATTATTTATTTATTTATTAAAAGTTCTTATACCTTCACGCCACATGCCCGTGGGCCTCATAGCGCGCACACACAAAACCACATGAATGACAGCCAAAAAAATATCATTAAAATAGTGCGAGAAGATAAAACCAAGAACAAAGTTCAGAGTCAACATAAAACAGCTCATAGTAAACAGACAAAAGGGACCTAATCGAGTGGTAAAGATTTATTTCAGGCACAGTTCCGACATCAGCGTAGCCCCGGGTCTTTTCCAGACCTAGCAACTCCCCTGTATGAACATGTTGCTTGCTGCTCACAACACACATGATAGCATCGCATGAAAATGGTATGCACAAGAATGATGCCTGTGAAAAGGAGGGAATACTATACTTCCCGCAAAATGAGAAGGCAAAGACAGACAACACCAGGCGGAGATGTCTGCCTGTCTACTTTCTACACAGAGGTGTCACCGCTACACAAATACAAACACGTAAGGTGTTCCGAGTTGGCCTGCACTTGCGGCAACTTGCAAGCTGTAAGTTCCATCGGCCCTGTCCTCCCAGCCTGTTCCTCAGTGGCTGGCCCAGAGCCTGCCAGGCATTTGCCAGAGTGTCTGGGTCTGCAGGATGCACACTGGGTTTCAAACTTGATTTCTTTTCCAGTTGTCCAGTTCTCTGCAGCGTTGGCATCATTTCATTTGAAACAAAGTTGCACGTGGCTTCATGGGGAAGAGGTGAAATTGAGACACCTCCTTTTGCAAGAAACTGAAAAATGTATTTTACTTTTGGCACACACATAACCTAGGTTTTGCAAAACAGATATAGTTTTCTTAAGACAATCATTTTCGCAGTACCGCACTGTGTTCTTAGCATGCAGTCATTTTTAAAAAATGTTCTTGCTTCTTGAATGTCGAAAAAGTCGACCTTGTGGGAACAGAATGAAAACACATCAGTTCTGTCTGATAAAACACTGCCAGTAACAATGCATAGCGAGTCTTTTGCTGCTCTTTTGCTGGTAGTCGATGGGGCTGATTTTAGAAGTCCCGAGCAGAGGCATAGCCAGGATTGCTAACAAGTGGGGCCTGAAGCTAATGTAGTTGGGCCCACCACAGTGACATTAACATCTGTAAATGCCCCCACAACGCTGCTGAGTGGGAATTTACTGATTTTGGGTGGGCCTTGCCCGCTCAGGCCCAACCCTGTCTACGCCTCTGGTGTCATGGGGTATGTAAACGCGCGCAAGAGGCATAAAGGTTTTACGTTTGTCTAAACGCCTTCATTCACGCTCCGGGGCGATTACATTGATTTTGAAGGTGACTTGATTTTACGTTAGCAGTGTCACTCTGGAATATAATCACTGATTTCCAGGCGGATCGCATAGGAAATCACAGTAAACTGCCAGGAAGCATTTACTCATTTTGCACTGCAGAGTGCACAAGGGTGGCGTAAAGACTGTCATTGGCACTTTACACTATACAGTCCCACTCTCGGTGCTATTGGAGCAGAGCATGTCTTACAAAGTATTCGAAGAAGTGGAATCATGTGCGTAGGTACAGCTCTGCATGTGGGTAGTAGGCCTATGCACCCACTGGCTCCCATCCCACAGTCCTCTTTCTGCATCAATGCCTCAACAATACACAGAATGGGGATGATGGGTATGGAGTCTTTGGAAAGGCACTCTTCGGTCCTTTACAGGTGTAATAATCTTGAGCAGTTTGTTAACGATTATTTATTTTATTCATTTATTTTATTTATTGTTTGCTTATTAGGGGCTTATAATATAAGAAGATACTGGGCCTCATTACGACCCTGGCGGTCCGGAAATAACGGTGGCGGTAAACCCGCCGCCACCGTTGTTTCTGGACCGCCTGATCCCGACCCCTGCAGGCGGGAGGTGATGTTCCCGCCAGGTCTGACCTGGCGGGTTTAACACCTCCCACATGCAGGCGGACGAGGAAACACCGGCAGCATTACGAGATGCTACCGGTGTTTCCATGATCCCGATTCCCATTGGGCCCCGTAGGACTCAATGGGAATGGGGATTTACACCATTCCGCCTCCGTGATTCCCGGAAAACCGGGGTTGTAATGCCCCGGTAATTCCGGGAATCACGGAGGCGGAATGGTAATACTGGTCCGGCGGTAACCAGGCGGTTTTACCGCCGCGGTTACCGCCGGACTCGTAATGAGGCCCACTGTTTCAAAGTGCCCACAGGGATGAGAAATATATTACAAAACAATATTTAAGAACAGAGGGGGGAGTGGTGAACCTACTATGCCTTGTGAGTATTCAGGAAGGCCAGAGTGAGGGGAAGAAGGAGGGTGTAGGGGACCCAAGGGGAAGGATATCAGTTTTACAGGCATTGAGGCAGAGATCATAGGAGGCGCACCAGGACTGGATGGTCAATAGGCAGTCAGGGATAATGAAGGGTGCAAGAGGGGAAGCAGGGAGTCTGAAGAAGAACTGTGTGTCGTCTGCGTAACACTGGAAGTTGGAGAGGAAGGAGGAGATGAGGCGTGCAAGGAGAGCAAGGTAGATGTTAAAGAGCCAGGGGGAGAGTATAGAGCCCTGAGGGCACCACAGGTTGAGATGGAGTATGAGGGAAGGGGCCAAGGATGACTTGGGAGTAGCGGTTAGTGAGGAAAGAGGAAAGCCAATCCAGTGCCTGTTGCGAGATACCAAGTGTATCATGGACATTTTGTATGAGGATGCAATGGTTTACAGTGTCAAATGCAGAGGAGAGATCGAGAAGGATGAGGACAGCTGGGGAGTTGGAGTCCAGAGATGCAAGCAGTTCTTCACGTGTTAGTAGAGCAGTTTCTCAAAGCTTGGAATCCAGATTATCGTCGTGGAGGCCATCAACAATTTCAGTGTGAGAGTAGAGTTGGGGCAAGACCAGCTTTCCAAGCAGCTTCCCCAGGAAGAGGGTGATAGCGGGAAGGGCAGGTAGGATCAGATGAAGGTTTTGTCAGGAGTGGGTGTGCAAGGGAGTGCTTAAGGGGGAGGGGAAGATCCAGTGACAAAAGAATGATTGCAGAAATCAGCGAGAGAAGTGGCAAGAGATCCAATGTTATCCTTGATGGTCCTGTATTAACAAGGGGAGACCTGCTTAGAAGAGACCTTGATGAAGCGGGCAGCTCTTTACTTTACTTTAGACATTTATTATGTGCATCCATGGACCCTGGGGCTTTAGGGTGCGACAAGACACACTTAACATAAATACAAGTAGATCCTAGGGGAGTCCTATTTCCAGCTGTCAGTAGTTTAGTTACCTATGAGAACAGAAGGGTTTTCAATTTCTTTTTACATTTTTCCGTAGATTCCAGACTTCTCAGCTATGGGGGAAGACCATTCCAAATTTTAGGAGCAATTGCAAAAAAAGGCTGTGTTTGCCATTTTGGCAGTGCAACATTTTGGGATGGTAAAAAAGTTCTGATTATTAGATCTTAGTAATCTGTCGCAGGATCTTGTCACCAACAGCTTCTGTCGGTAACTCAGCATCATACCCAGTCTACATTTCTGGATGATCGTTAAAATTTGGAAATCAAATTCTCCCATCAATCGGGAGCCAGTTTAGAGACTGTCTGGCCAATGTAACATGGTCTCTACATTTGAGTCCCACTATTACTCTGACAGCTCCGTTCTAACAAACCTGGAGTTTATTCCGACTGGTCTTATCAATGCCTATGACTAGGCTGGAGCAGTAATCGATTTTTGCTCCGATGATAGCTCTGGCAATCGTTTCCACATTCTCTTGGGAGATCAGAGGTCTTAGGTGAGCCAGCAGTTTAATGTAGTAAGCACATGATGATACCAAACTGCTTATATGAGGTCTCATAGTGAGATGCTGGTCAAGTATTTCTCCAAGGGATTTAACTTTCTGCAGCAGAGCAATCATTTCTGCTCCTATATGAAAGCTTTCATATTCCAATCCCAGTTTTTGTATCATACGAGTAGATCCAATTACCATCAACTCGGTTTTGTCCTTATTGATTGCTAGTTAATTATGAATCATCCATGACTCAATAAGGTCAAATATTTTGTTAATTTCTATTTCATTCAGTTCATGATTCCCAGTTAATGGTAACTTCTTCAGGTGTGACAGGAGAGAAGGTGGAGAAGGAGGAAGGAGGAGGAGGGAGGCGGGAGTGTGGAGGGGTTGTGGGATGGGATGTGAGGGAGTGTAGAAAGGGAGGTAAGAATGTCCTGAATTTTTGTGAAAAAGCATGAGGCCAATGCATGGCAGAGGGCCTGGGAAGGAGAAGGGGAGGTGGAGACTGCGGAAGGGTTGGCTAGTTCCCTGCAGATTTTGAAAAGTTCAGACGAGTTATTGGATGCGCGGGAGACCTGTGCCTGGATGTGGGCTCTTTCTTTGCACTGATGGCAAGTCTGTATTGCCTCTGGAGCAGGCGGCTTGCCAGTTTGTCAGATGATGAGCCTGAAGTTAGCCACTTCCGTTCTGCTGCCCTGCAATTATGTTTCAGGGCTGCAAGTTCGGTGTCGTACCAAGTGTTACACTTTGAGACAGGTTTCAAACAGATCCTTATGACTTGGGCAAGAATGTCAAGAGTGTTGGTGATGGAAAGATGTAAGCTGCTGAGGGCAGTGTCAGAGGTAGAGTCAGAGGTGGGGGGAGAGGGAGGATGAAGATGTAGGCGAAGGCTGCCACAGTCACTCGTTTCATCGGGAGGACATTAGTGAATGAGGTTGGTGGGACCTTTGGGGGGACGGTCCTTAACTCTGGGTCTACTTCTCTTCATATTGCACTACATCGCAATTGGTTGCATATAAAATTATATTCTGTATTTTTATATGAATAAAGATATGCAATGTTGCTCTTTTAAATGATGATGGTTTGATATTTGAAATGTTAATACTTTAAAATTAATTAATGAATTATTGATATAATTAATGTATGCATTAAATGTATGAAATTAATGAATCTTGATTATGCTTTGCATTAATTAATTAATGAATAAATGTATTAATGAGCTAATGAATTATTTTAGATTGTGAAATGTTCTTTAAGAACTAAACACAATACACATAAATAAATATGTATTTATTGATGTTCACACTGTTTTGTACAATGCTGCATGTCACATTCTGCCACTTCAGAATGCTAGAAGGAGAGTAAAGGGAGAACATGGAAATACATTAAAAAAGAGCAGTAACTGCTACATTTACCTGGAAAAAGAGAAACCCTACAGTCCAGCCCAAAGTATGAGAGGGGTCCTATCCGTATTCTTTGTTAGGTTTTCTAAATCATCCAGGATCAAAGGTCTGTTTGTAGAGTTCTGTCTTCAACACTTTTCTGAATTGTTAGAGATCAGATTCAGCTTTCACAGTAGGTTTGTGAGCTTTCAAGAATCTTGGCCCAGTTCTCCCAGTAGTCTGCCTCCATGGTTAAGGCATTTTGACCATGGCCGTTGGAGCTGGTACTAGCAGCATGATGGTTGCAACCTGGTTGGAACATAGCAATGGGCTTCTTTCAGGAAAAGGATCAAGGGCTGTGGTCCCAATATGTTCTGAGTATGAAGCAGATGGTTTCAAACTTGATTCTGGATTCCACGTGGAAACAGTGGATCATTGAAGGCTGGCTTTGGTTGACTCACAATATTGAGCTACTACAGTGAGTAACTTGCACTTATTGGTGCAACCTGTCCTCTTTCTTGCAGCGTCTGGGGCAAGATTACAAAGCATCTCATCAAAAGTTGCATTAGGGGCACGGCAGCATGCTGCAAAGAAATTGTTCAAAAAGGCCTTGCCAAAAGAGCATCATGCCTGGAGTCCAGTGAGTTATGCTCGCAGAAAGCATTTGGTATAGCCAGTGTCAGCACTCGTCAGATGGCATCTAGTGGAGCACTTCTGACTCTGGCTGTGCCCTTACATCATGCACATAACTACCCACCGGAGGAAAGACCTTTGGAGCATTGTATGCTTCCAGCACAGTAGATACTACCCAGCATTACAATGAAGACCTGGAAGCCTTCTTTCCTGGGGAAGATGCACAGTAATTACAAACAGTTGAACAGATGCTCTGGACTCCTAATAAACATTTAGCACCTTACCCCCAGATGAGTCATGATCCACTTTCTCTCACTAAACCGGCTTGGTAAAACATTTGGCAAAAATACTTCTTGATTGATGTGGAAATCTAACAAAATGCAAGCCACAAATAGAAAGAAAGTCTGCTCAGCCAATTTGTCCTTATGAAAGACTGTGCATGGCCCCCAAATTGACAGTGGTTTGCTTCCTCACTGTGACCAAAACACTGTTTTCTAGATGAGCAATTGGAACTAGAGGGAGGGCATATGCTTGAAGGACTTGTGCTGTAAAGATAATAAGCATTATAGCCAAGGCCCATTAGGGATGAGCTATCAATAGACCAGAGCATTCTTGCCCGACATTGATCAAATCAAAGCTTTTGGGGTCAAGAGGATTACCTTGAACTCAAGCATGTTTGTGTGAATTGACCAGTCTGGATGAGGCCACAGTTTGTGTACCTGAGGCGATGTAGGGTAGCACCCCAAGGCAACACTTATTTTCTGGGGTTATGGAGATCTCGGTCTCTGGAAGGACAAAGGTCCCACTTATCATTTCACTGTCCACCAGTGAATGTCCACTAACATGGCACTAGTGACAGGGACCTGCTGGGTCTGTAAGCCATTGATGCAATCCTAATTCTCCACCATCTGTAGCTGAGTTATTTTTCTACACCAACCAGTGTAGGGGACCACCTAGGAAAAGGATGGCATGGGGGCCATAGGAATCAAGTTCTTAGGAACTAGTGGGTGGTGGTAGAATAACTATGTGTGATGTAATGGTATAACATGCTCAGGATAGCAAAACGCTCTTACACAACAAAAGCCCAGGTGATGTCTATTCCCAATATGACAACAATGAATAGAATTCTCTGCATGGTGCCAAGTTTAGATATTCTGGAATTCCCTGAAAGAGCCAACTGGTATAGAGTGTCTGGGAGAGATTAGTGCCAGATCGCTTCTGCTCTCAGGATGCTGCTTTAAAAAACAAATCATCCACCCTGACAATTAAATCACCTCACAGATCCTAGTAACATTATAGAAGAAGCCCAGCGGTAGCTTGGAACATGTCAGTGCCCCCTACTTGTCTAATGTAAGAAATGACAATAGAGGCAGATTGCTTATGCATAAACTGCAAGTGAGAGGAAATCGAACAAAGGGAACAAAAAGATAAAGCGATGAATAAAGTGATTCTGTGACCAAAGAGACCTTATGAAACCACCAGATTCTTTGCCCGCCATAGGCAGGAAAAAGAAAAAACACCTCATGAGAAACATATACAATCTATGCCGTGCAACGCTGAGGTGCAGGTACAAATACTCAGTACAAAGCTTATAAATCAACAAACATTTGGCATGGTAATGTTAAGGTGCCAATACTCCATGAGAATAAGCTATTTGACTGATACTAAATCCTTAGCACTACAAATGAAACCTTGACACGCACTACACTACTACTTCCACCACCCGCGAAACCAATTACATGGATGTGAGATATCTCATATTTAAAGGTATGGTACTCATGTTTGAATTACCAGTCTTTATCCACAGCAAAGATGTGGGACTGGAGGCCGTGGCCCCTCTTAGATACAGGGCCACCTTCTACGGCTCCCAAATCCAGTAGTTTCTGCATCCCCACCATCGGCTCTGGTGACACCAATTCTTGGGTGGGAAGAGGAGAAGGGGATGTCATTACCTGGTGTCAACGATAGAGCAAAGGGCCCTGCATTATTGTCTGTAATACATGAAGGCTAATGATTCCCTTTCCATGGGTTGGAGATGGTGTTTCCGGATCATGAGCTGGGAGTTGGTACTTCTTCTTTTAAAATGAAGATGCTACTAAGCTGAATAACCTATGGCTAGGCTTGTAGTTTTCCTGCGACTGCTGAAATACCTGTATCTTTTATTGTCTTCCCAGAAAGACCCAAGAAGGAACATTTTGTCTGGACCTGCCTTTGAACTTCTGAGAGGTGGAGAATGTTTTTGTGGGTACTTTGGGTGGCAGCCCATGCATTTGGTAGTACTGACATCAGCCAGGCACTTCCCCAACTGTTCACCCTATCAATGTCAGACATTTGCTTACAATCAAATGCAGTTCAAAGATCTTGCATCTCCCATTTGGATGAGAAAAGTGGATTTGAGGCACACCTTTCGTAACTCCTCCACTAAAAGGTCCTTACATCTGGAGTTCATGTTCATATGTCTAAAGGAACACCTTGAAAGTGTTATTGAGACCGGTTTCCCATCATTGATAGCCACTGAGAACTCTGCCTAAATGCCTGCCTTTATTTTCACATATTGGGCCTCATTACGAGTCCGGCGGTAACCGAGGCGGTAAAACCGCCTGGTTACCGCCGGAATCGTATTACCATTCCGCCTCCGTGATTCCCGGAATTACCGGGGCATTACAACCCCGGATTCCCGGGAATCACAGAGGCGGAATGGTGTTAATCCCCATTCCCATTGAGTCCTACGGGACTCAATGGGAATGGGGATCATGGAAACACCGGCAGCATCTCGTAATGCTGCCGGTGTTTCCTCGTCCGTCTGCAGGCAGGCGGTATTAAACCCGCCAGGTCAGAACTGGCGGGAACATCTCCTCCCGCCTGCTGGAGTCAGGATCAGGCACTCCGGAAACAACGGTGGCGGCGGGTTTACCGCCACCGTTATTTCCGGACCGCCTGATTTGTAATGAGGCCCATAGTTATGGCATCCCACTAAAGATATTCAGAATTTAGATTGCTCTAAGTGGAGTGCACAGCTTTGGAGGATGTATTTTTCAATTTTGTCCTTCTGCTTACACCCTGCCCAGGAGACAACACTGGGATCAGCCTGGTTCTTCATCTCATAGAGCCAGCCATGACTACCAAGCAGTGATGGGCAGGCAGTTGAACATTCACTCTCAGAGTTTCTACCAGTAATGACTTGCCACTTGTCACTAATTCCTTGTTACTGAGCAGAGATGTGAATGGCTTCTTCCATACCATATGTGAGTGTGGTGACATTCGGCACATCCTGCTGTATGGAGATGCCCACCTTTTCGATTTCTGTGATCAGTATGGAGTTCAGAATCCCTAAATAAGTCACAACAGAGGCCTACCTCTGATGGCTGATCCAGACCTTTTTGTAACCCAGTAATGCTTAGACGACCTTGGCTCCTGACATGCTGTGATTGTCATATTTCTTTGACCCAGTCAAGGATCAATATCTGGAAAGGTAACCGCTGAGTTACTGAGATCAAAATATGAAGGGATGGGGCTCCTGCGATGGATGCAGTAGTGCACCAGAGTCATCTGGAGTGGAGGTGCAGTAGAATAACCTGGAACAACCTCGTATAAGAGGTTTTTGAAATAGACACGCTCCTTGTGTAAGGTCCCCACCCTTTTAAGGGCGCCTTCTGAAATGATTCTGGAGAACTGGTCAGTGCAGAAGAAGTAAACAACCTCTGGGCCAAAAAGTAATTCGGCCACCTGTGCCATCTAAGGCTGAGACCACACTGGCACGTTTGGAATGCATAGAGTCAAGCAACTCACTTAAGCAATAAGCACCGAGCAGGAGGGCCATTACCACTTCAGGTAATGCCCCCGGGCCCATAGTTAAAGGCCCGAGCAAAGCAGCGGCCTTAATAAAGACCTCGAGGCATTACCTAAAGTGGTAATGCCCCACCTGCGAGGGGCTTATTGCTATTAGTACCCCAGTCCGTAAGATTGGGATACTAAAAGCACTTTTTTCCTGTTTCGAAACATTCTGGCATTTCGGAACAGAAATAAAAAATGTCAAAAATGGTCGCTGGTGAAGGCAAACCGACATCCATTTTCCATATCCATGGCGGTCTAAAAAAGTAAACAAAAAAATGGCCATCGTGGAAACGGGTAAACGGATTACACGTAGTACCTTTTCTCTTTCCAGGGCACCCATTAAAAAAAGGAAACAAAAACATGGCCACCATGGAAAGGAGAGAAGGGACTACGCCTAGTCCCTTCTTCCTTTCCATGACAGCCTGTCGAAGATCGGGAGCGGACGTGCTGGGGACAGAAGTGTTCCCAGCGCGTCTGCTTCCCAAAATGGACTGAAAAGAAGCTAAGTTGAGGGAGGCAGGGAGGGAATTCTGTGAATGGGGGAGGAGGGAGGAGAGAAGGGGAAGACCACACTTGAGGCAGCTTGGAGCGGGGGATTACGTTCTGAGCCTCCTCATTGGCTGAGAGCCGGCCACACCCCCCCACCAGGTACTAATAGGGAATGGATAGGATCTTGCACCTGCAAGTGTGTAGATCACATTAGATAGTGGCTTGGAAAACCACCAAGTCCCAAGGAAAAGAGAAGCTGAGGGACAAGGCCACCAGTGGGAGCCTGATCAGCACAAGAGTTTTGAAGTGTGGCAGTACCAAAGGTATTGCTTTTTTTACAATGATTGCTCCTTCTTCGTTGATTGCAATTTCATCACTATGAATCACTCTGAATGTGGCCTCAGTTCTGAGGGCACGTGTTTGAAGTGCCCAAGGCTTGAGTGTGCCAGCACTAGACCGAAAAGTCATATGGCCCATTCATCCAGCAAAACTGGATCCTGCCACTGTTCCCCCAAAGGTAGTATTGTCCAGTCAATGACTGAGGCCACTTCTAAGTACTCTATCTGGATAGTCAAGTTGTTTTTAAAATATCAGAAGCAGCCCTTCCTGTTGTATGTTAGGGTGTTGATGGAATACCTTGATGTGCAGAGGGGACAACATGCCAGAATCCAATCCTGGGGATAGGTCCAAGCCAAAACACGCAACATCGCTTCTTACCAACAAGTGCCTCTACCTTATAGTCTTGTTCCATGAGGAATTGTGGACCCCTAGCGGTTATGCTGGAGCAGTAGGCCTGGAGGGCGCCTTCTCTGGTGGCTTCAGTAGATATCTAAAGGGGATTTGAAAAGAAGCCTTGGTACTCTGCCCTGGTGAGGAGGTGGACTCAAATAGGGGCTCTGGCTTGTACCTAGGAACTAAGCCTGCACTAGCTCTTGTATTGATAACAGAAGGATGAACACCAGAGTGGGCTACATTGGTGTTTCGAGTAAGTGTAATGGACAGAGTACAGGAAGAATAATCTTCACAGGGTTTATAGGTTTTTAGAGTACGTGCAGCATCCACGGCTTCGGGACAAGTCCCAGTGCCAAGCTAGTAAAAACTATGTTTCTAAGCACTGTAATATTAGCTATTCTCATAACCCAACTCCTCCGGAGCATGAAGGAGTGTATCAGACCAGCTGTGGTTTACACCTCAGCTGCAGTATGCACACAGATCTCTGAGGTGAATGTTTAACTTTCTGAACTATTGTATTGGCACAACAAAGGTTATGGAAATGCTGCGTTAATAGGATTGAGACAGAATACAAAAGTAAGGCTTTTCCCCAGAATGCCTGTGGAAACGTGCCTCTGTCGAGAAGTTCTAAGACTGAGAATGGCTGCATTGGAAATATCACTTACTCTAATGCTGGCTTTGCATGATGAGCCACGTATTGGAAGTTAAAGTTAAGAATTTCACATTTCATCCACTCCTTTCACTTGGCCTGGGGCCACCCTGGAGGAGGCATTTAACTGCTGGCAGGAACAAAGAATGAGCTATTTACCGTCAGATCTAAGATCCTTCCCCCCCATTAAAGGACAACATGGGGCTGATTAATGTATGATGACAATGGCCCTCATTACGACCCTGGCGGAGGACCATGGTGAATTTGCACCATGGTCCATGGCGCTAAGCTGCCAACTCCGCCAAGGTGGTTGGCGGACTTACCGCCCCATGCCGACCTTGGCGGGGCGGTAAGTCCCCAATCCCCATTTTACCCTTCCCCATTCCCATTCTTGCCCCATAGGGTATAATGGGAGTGGGGAAGGCGTTAATTACGCCACCGTAAAAAAACGGTGGCGTAATAAACGACAAGTCCCGTAGCGCCATGGATTTCTCCGCCTGCAAAAAGCAGGCGTAAAAATCATCCATGGCGCTACGGGAACTCGTAGTCAGGCGGAGAGGTACGCCATGCACTACGCCGGCGTAAAACCCTCTCCGCCAGGGTCCTAATGAGGGCCAATGTATTTGTTGGCCTACATGCCACTTTAAAGGCCAAACAACTGATTTAATACCTGTAAAACCAATGATTGTTGTATAGTGGCAGCAGTGATTGGATCAAAGAAGAGGTGTACTAGTCGACAACATTGGCTCCTTTGAAGTTCTCTCCTGCCACCTCCCGGTCTCCCCGATGGACAAAGTCACCTTCCATCTCATCTACAGACCACCCAAACCCAACACCGCCTTCATTACAGACTTCACAGACCTTGTCACCACCATGTCCCTCACGCACGTAAACAACACCTTCCTAGGAGACTTCAACCACCCAGGCAACAAGGCCACTAAACCAATGAAGAATAGATGCTTTCCTCAGCCTTCTCGACACCCTTAACCTCACACAGCACATCAAAGACCCAAAACACAAGAAATCTAACATCCTTGACCTAATCATCACTGCACTGTTTTCCCTCCACTACAGCTCTCCTATCCCGCTTGACTGGTCTGATCACCTAGCCATACCTTTCAACATCCTGCAAACGACCCCAGTCAAGCACTCCGAGCAGAAACCCAACAGACATACCTTCAAGTCTTTTTTAAGAACTTTCCAGTGGAAGTCCTCACAGAAGACCTCGACAACCTACACCTTACATGGACCGAACACCCCCAACCGAACTGCGACTCTCTCCTGGAAGCGATCAACGCTGCCCTCCCAGCCTCCATCGACCAACACATGCCACCTCACATGAATTAAACACCCCCCACCAAACTGCGAATCTCTACTGGAAGCACTCAATGCCACCCTATCAGCCTCTATCGATCGACACACACCTGCAAACCAAAACCATTAGCACCCTGGTACATGCAAAACTCAACCTCAGCAAGAGTCATCAGGAAACAAGAGAAAAGCTGGTGCCACTCCAGGACTGCATTCGACCTGGCACTCCTCAGGAACTCCAAGCAACCGGCCGGCAACTAATCAACACAGCCAAGGCCTTCTACTATCAGAATACCATAGCAGAAGCCAACAACAAAGCCCTCTTCTGAGCAGTCAAGCAGTGTGTCAACCTGCTACCCATCCCTGCAATACCATACTCCACCGCAAAATCCCCCACCATTAACACCTGTTTCATCAACAAAATCAACAAGAATTGCCAGCACATAGACACCAGCTTTGCATCCACAGACACACCTCACGTCCCTCCTCGTGAAATCTCGACATCATGGACAACATTCAAGACACTCCTGACAGAGGAACTGGTAGGAGCCCTGGCTGTCTTCAAAGCCACATCATAAACAGATGACATCCTCCCAACATCCATCCTCAAGACCATCCTTGCAGAAGCTCTCCTTCCACACCTGGAGATCATCAACAGCTCCCTAACTCAGGGCACCTTCCTATCGACCCTAAAAACAGGACACATCTTCCCTCTACTAAAGAAACCCACTCTGGATCCTGACAACCTGGGTAACTATCACCCCATCACTTATCTTCCCTTCCTAGGTAAGATCATTGAGAAAGCGGTAGCCGCACAACTGCAGCAACACATCAACACCAACAAACTCCTCCAAACCTACCAATCCAGATACAGACCCAGATGCAGCATGGAGACAGCAACTATACAGGTGGTTGACAATGCCCTCAACATCCTTGTCGACGGCCACCCCTGCCTCTTGGTTCTACTCAACCTCTCGTCCGCTTTCAAAACAGTAGACCACCAGGGATTTATGGACACCCACCATTGGTGCATGGGGATCAGGAAACTTGTCCTATGCTGGTTCTAATCCTACCTTGCCAGTTTGTTCAGATGGACACATCTAGATTGCCAATGCTACCCATCACCTGTAGAGCCCAGCAGGGTTGCATCATCTCCCCAATGATCTTCAATCTATACATAGAGCTGCTGGGAGCCCTGGTAGCCACATACAACCTCTATATACACCAATACGCTGATGACATGCAGCTAGACCTCAAGACCGACTCCTTGAAGGACATACATAGGCTCAAAATCTGCCTCTCGCTGATCCAGTCTTGGATGTCCAGTGAATACTTGAAGCTGAACCACTCCAAGAACAAATTCCTACTCCTCACCAACAACACAAACGCCCAGACATACAGACCTGTCTATGAAACATGAACTCTGAGGGATTCACACCCGAGCTCACCTCCTGAGCCAAGTCTCTCATGCTCCACATCAACAAACACCTCTCCTTCAAGACACACATACCTAAGAAAACACAGATGGCCTGGTATCTGCTCCCTCTCCTATAAAAAGTCAAGCCATTACTCCCTCTGGGCAGCTTTATATCCACTGTTCAAGCACTGGTCCTAGCCCACTTGGATGGTTGAAATGCACTCCCTGAAGGCCTCCTGTCGCCCTCCCTTGTGCCTCTGAGAAGTTCCCTACACACAGCTGCATGCCTCATCAAGGGTCTGTGCAAATAAAAACACATCACCCAGCCCTCATTGATCTTCACTGGCTCCCACTGCATGCACAAATCACCTTCAAGTCTTGCTGCATCATCTATAAGGCAGTCGCCCTCAAGTCACCAAGCTACCTTGGGGAGAAACTCAGCATCTCTGGTGGACACTGCACCAACAGAAGGCAGGAAACATGCAGACTTGAAATCCACTGCTGCAAAAATGAAAGAACCATAAAATAAGCCTTTTCTGCCTATGCACCAAGACTATGGAACCTCCTCCCTGTTGGCATCAGACTTGCCCCCATGCTCCAACAATTCAGAAAAGAACTCAAGACCCACCTCTTCAAAGAATCTCTCCTCCTCAACACCTAGGCCATCATGTCGCCCCTTGTGCCACCCTTCTCACTAGATGCCACCCACCTCTCTCCTCCCTGCCACCCAGTACAGCTGTACCCCTCCTCTGTGCCCCTCTCTATCCTACCCCCTGCTGTATATCTGGTCTGTTGTTACCACTGAAAAGTGCTCTGTTATGCATCTGTAATGTTGTACTGCTCTGTAAAGTGCTCTGTTATCTATTTGTATTGGTGCATAACTCTGCAAAGCACTCCATTGCTTCTCGAAGGTAGGTCCGCATTCAGTAAGTACAATAATAATAATAATAATAATAATAATAATAATAATAATACCCAAGAACTAGTCAAAAAGACCATTTAGAACACCTGTACAGCGCAAGCAGCTTCTATCCATATAAGGGCTGGGAGGATAGCTCCAGGACAACAGTTTGGTCTTGCAAGCAAGACAACGCACAGTGTCAAAGGTTTGAATTCCAGTCCCATGCTTAGAGACTGGTCTCCAGCATGAGGCGCAATATAAAAGCTAAATTTCCATTTTTTTTTTGTTATCGGTCAAATACTATGATGCTAGCTGGGAAACGTTGCTGAAGCGATTTTGCCTATTATAAATGGATAGCCTCTTAGGGGCAGTGGCCATATGAGCCACTGGTCTAAGTAAATGAGTTACACAAAGGACACCACTTGATATTTTGAGTCAATTTGTGTGAATAACATACAACGTTAGGCGTCCTCCAGAAACCTGATGAACAGTCAATCAGGAAAAAAACTGAAATATACCAATTTCAGTTGATAACAATCGCCAGACCTTGGTTCTCCTTTGGGGTAGTAAATACTGTTGCATTTTGGGAAAAAAACAATAATCAATACAGTTGAACAGAGAAAGACAACATCTTTCACAAATCTTTGATTGGTGCTCTTCTTTTTATTTTCATTACAAGGATGCAAAGAATAGTCCCTATGCTTTTCATACCTAATGGTCCATCCTCAGGGCAATTTCTAAAAATACAAAATGCAAACAATGCTCACTGACAGACCCTGATATATACAACTGTTAATTGGAGATAGAATAAGGGGAGGTCAGTAAGCCATATCCTACATGTTCTTCTAGAAACGTCTTGCACCTGAAAAAAGAGTAGGAACCATGTAGCAGAAAAAAACATACATATAGCACTTGATGTCAATGTCATCCAATACTGTGTCATGCACCAAATAAGTCCCCTACGTGTCACTACAAATAGAGAAGACGGCTCTACAGATGTGCCGGTAAAATATGCTGATGTGCCGCTACCTGTGAAAAAATATAGCAAAGACTGTAATTCCTGAAAATCACTAATTACACAACAAATGTATATTTGTGCTGGCAATAGTTACCTTTACTGCAATATGACAGAGGTCATACTTACCTCAAGGCAGCAGAAGGTGCCCTGAACTGGCAACACAAGCAACACCTTGTTGCCTTGTGGTGTAATGGCTACTGTACAATATACCTGTAATGCATAAACAGGAGCGATGTCAAAAAAGATTTTGAATTGATAAATGTGAATCTCAAATTATCTTGAGAACATCCCATGAAATGTAAAATTCTTACCTCAACTAGAAAGACGTCTGCTATCTCAGAAAGCACTAGTTCGGTATGTCTCACAAAAATAAAAAAGGAATTGTCTTTCAGAAACTTCTCACACAGCACAGTTATGCGGCTAGATGCAACTTTTATGTAAGAGTGCACGGTCATCTCCCATGGCAAATGCTTACCACATGCTGAAAAAGAGATTTTGCATGTAACCGGCATTCCAGGATAATGAGAATGGACGCAATGCGGTTGCACGCGAGTGCGCTGTTCGTTTTGCCATGTATTGAAAAAAGTCAGCAATCACGTGTGTCACCACCACGTACCGTGACGTGACTGTGCTGCCGATAGGCCAATCAAAAATGTGTAGACAAAGAATCTATATTTGTATATGCGTGCTTCCAGCTCACAGAAGTAAAGTAAAATAAACCAGAAATAGAGTTTATCTGAGTAAAGCATCAGCAAGCCCAAAAGTTCAGCATGAATAATCCTGTCACTTCGCAAACCATGCAAGGGATTTTGGCATGATGTTTGTTGTGCATGTCTGCGTGTTTTGAATCTGGATGTTGAATTGGATTTTGTGACAATGATTTTGGGAGGTGGAGAATTGCTAGAGGATCTCTCTCTGTCACGGAAAATGTTTCTGCTCCGTGGTGCTAATCTGGGCAAAAAGTTGGTTCTGAGGGGCTGGAAATCACGGAATGCCCCAGCTCTTGATGATTGGATTGAGGGGATGTCTGCCCTTGCATCCATGGAAAAAGTGGTTTTTAAGAGGCAAGGGAAGTTGAGACTGTACGGAAAGGTTTGGGATGACTTTCTGAACATTTACTAATTTATTGCTAGTTATGAATATATAGTGTTCTGCTATTCTGTGTATTTTTTGCTGTGCTGTATTAATTGTTCTGATTGATTACTTGTTTATCTATATGTGAAAGCTTGTAAATAAATAAATAAATAAATAAATAAATAAATAAATAAATAAATAAAAGCAAACCAGCAAGGTTCTAACGTCTTGGCTATCATTGCTGCGTTTCAATATATGTGGCATTAGGCATTCATATTTACAGTTTATCATACTTACAGATTTAAATGATTATATAATTGGTCTGTATATATAATTAAAACGTTTTACATATTTGATTATCCAATGGGCATCAGATTAAATGTTAATACAACCTTGTGGGCAGTAAATGGCATTTAGAGGGGTACCTTTACATATTGGAAAAGTCTGTGTACATAGGACCTGAACTAACCACTCTTGTCAATGGTAGGAATGAGCTCAGTATAATGTGCGTGACATCATGAAGACAATCAGAGAACATGCAATTCTTTTTTTGTGTGTGTAATTTTTTAAAAGATTTTTCAAAGTAGAACAACAAGTATAATACACGTTAAAAAAGTGACAAATATAACCACATCAATTTATCCTAAAAATAGACAACTAATATTTACAAATAAGGGACAGACAACAGAAAACAGCGAGAAAGAGAAAAGAAGCGAGGAAAAATGAAGAAAAAAGAAAGAGGAAAAAAAGGAAAAGAGAAAGACAGAAAAAAGGGGGGAGGAATCCTTAAGTATATAACTCATTAAAGACATTCCAAATTGCAGAGTTTTTGTCAGTTTTTTCCAATCTCTGATAACAAACCCCCTACTTGAAAGAGTAGAAAGATAAAGCAACCAGTCATCAACAGAAGGTCTAGTTAATTTTTTCCAACATTTTTAGTATTTGTTTCTTCGCCATCATCAATGCTCTTTATGCCCAAAAGAGGGAGTCAACCGGCAAGCCAAGGTTAACAGGAAACAGACCCAACACGCACAACAACGCAGTTCGAGGGAGCGGAAAGTCCAACACAAGATCTATATGCTGCAATACAGCCTCACAGACATCTCTAATTTTTTTGACAAGACCAAAACATATGTAAACCAGTACCAACCTCCGATTTACAATTCCAAATTGTATCATTATCCAAGAGTTCACAATGCTTCATCTTTGAAGGAGTCCAATAGATACAATGCATGACTTGTTGTTGAGTAAAATGTAGATCTAGATCTATTTTATATCTAGTAGGTCCTGCGCAAATTTGATTCCATTCCCTGTCTGAAAGAATAAAATTAAAGTCTGAACACTGTGTCTCTCTACCTTGTTTTGAAGCAGAAGTGATATCCACTGGCGCAATAAATTTATGTAGAATAGAAGCCGGGAGGGGTGCATGTCTAGATAAGTGTAATATATTGGGGACAGCATGCAAGGTCGTGTTCAGATGAGCAAACAATAGCTCAAACACCTCACAAAGCATACAGTAACAAAGGATTTCTGATGGGCACAGCTTATACTTAAATCTAAGGAAATCAAAACTGATATTGATGTCCCATCATAGATTTGTCCCACTTTCCAAATACCCATCGATTGACAAGAGGGCCATGACAAAGTATGATTCTTACATCAAATCGCTGAGTTTTTCCAAATTGAGGACTCTGAGCTCAGAAGATATTTGACTCTAGAGCTTTCACACTACTTTTTTCAATCTTTCACAATATGTCTCACAAACGGTGGGTCTTGTCAACAACCAATTATTTTTTCATACTAAGGAGGCAGTCCAAAGGGATTGGATGCACAGAGGCCTTCCTTATATTAACCAAGTTCCGGCAACTAGCATCATCATCCTGTAGCCAAAAGTGTAGTGTGCGCAAGGTGAAGGCCCTATGGTAAAAGGCAACATTCGGAAAACCAAAACCTCTCAAGTGCACCGGCTTCTTAAGTACGTCTCTAGGAATTTTAGATCTCCCCCTTCTCCCCAGCAAAAGTGCTGAAAGACTTTATTTATATTACGCAACAAAATACCAGTCAGAGGAAGAGGAAGCATACTGAAGACATAAAGCAACTTAGGAAGTAGGGTCATCTTAATTGCATTGATCTTTCCCCACAATGTCAGGTTCAGCTTTCCCCACTTCAAGCCTAATGTCGTTATCTTTGTAAGTTTCATTTGGATATTATGAGCTTAAAGGCTATTTACATTCCTGGAAACTTGAATAACCAGATATTTGAATCCATTCTCTGCCCAGACATCTTGATCAATTGCAAGAAGACCTCTATGACATGTTGGCGAGATCAGAAAGATCAACGGGGGTCATTCCGAGGTTGGAGGTAAGGAATTACCGGCACCGGCAAGGGTGCCGATGCCGGTAATCCCTTACCTCCGTATTCCGAGGTCCCTTTGCAGGTCCTTCCTTACCTCCTGCTTTTAGCAGGAGTAAAGTACGGGACCCTTAAAGGTACTTCGGAGGTAATTACAGTACCGTAATTTACGGTGCCGTAATTACCTCCTTCCCCATTCCCATTGAGCCCTATGGGGCAGAAATGGGAATGGGGAAGGGCAAAAGATGAATGGGGAATTACCGGTCCCTCCAACCCTGGAATGGACCGGCAATTACTCCATTCACCATGCCGGATTTGGGACGGTTTCGGAGGCAACCATGGAGCTAATTACTCCATGGTTAGCTCCAAACCCGGAATGAGGCCCAATGACATTGAAACATTGGGGGTCATCCCGAGCATGGAGGTAAGGTAAAAACCATGCCGGTAATGACTTACCGGCATGGTTTACCTCTCCATGCTATTCTGACCCCTCAGACCGCTAATTACGGCACCATAAACTACAATGCCGTAATTATCGGTCTTGGGTCTTGCGCGCGCCCGACCATGCCGAAATTAGCGGCATGGCGTAAACGGGAGCTGATCGCAAGTGAGGAGCACACGTAAATAACGGCCTCCCCAATGCCGTAAAGTACCTTACTGGCATGGAGTACATACAGGCATCTCAGAGAAGGAGTAAAAACCCTGAGCAGCGGTTCCCAGAGCCACAGGTGCACACATTCATCACAGATTGAGGCTATGGAGTCTGCCACAGCAGAAAAGGAACACACCCACACACCACCCCCCCCTCCCACACCAAGATGACACCAATAGAACCAGCAAGGCCACAACCACAAAAACATCTGCAACAACACCAGGCCCCCCCTCTGAGGAGACACAGGGCTAGAAGGAGGGGGAGACAGGCCCTGCATGCAGCACCAGTGCAGCCTCCGTCACCACCTCAGCAGCCCCCATGCACACGCAGCATGTCCAGCCACTCAAGGAAAACCCTTAGCAGATAGACACCCCTGACCACCATGACTGTGACACCGTCACCACCATATTTCGCAAGAGACACAAAGAGATAAGCGAGCAGCATACAAATATACAGTGCTAACCTGGCACAAGTGACGGTGCTGCCTGTGCCCCACACCCATGCCACAGGCACCTACCAGCACACAGTGGCGCCCATGCATGGCATGTCACAACCGTCCATTAGACTGCCACATAAACCAGTGCTGTTACACCTCCCCAAGCACACAAGGGCCTACCAATCCCCAACATGGACCACCCAGGAGATACACAACAGTAAAGCTGGACCTCAGGCAAATGGAGGCATGGCAAATGACAATGGTGCCCCTGACAGCACCCACGGGTCGTATGTGGACCAGCATGCCATGCAGGCGGCAGATAGCAACTGCAAACAATACCACTCCCCTACGTGCAGATGGAATGCAACGCAACCAAGAACCGCACACATGGGTGGGCCCGACACCAAAGAACTACAAATGACTCAAAGGGCCAGCAGTTCACCACGCTACCGTGCCACATGGTCCAACATGCAGGATGACGTGCCTGGCTGGCTGTTGAGTCGTCTGACTGTGTCATGCAAGTGCATTGGTGCCATGAGGTGGGTGCTTGCATGAACCAACAGGGTCGAAATGATGAAGCCATCGTACGGTGTTCACCCCAACAACAAACCTGCCACAGAATCAGTGCAATGGCACATACGAACAGATTCCCACTTTGATAGAATAAGGCACGCACAATACACTACATCTCCACCATCTGACAAGGGCTAATCACACTACACTTGCACCACTCATTGGCGGCCACCACAACTGTAAGCGCATATCGGAAGACACACTGCATATGCACAATGTGGCAGCCCCCAGCATGGCACCACATCGGAGACCCATCCCTGGGAGTGGATTGAACAGAGGGCAGCAGGGATACCACACCACGTCACCGGCATTGGCACACCCATAGGAGTGTTGGGATTCACCATAGTATGTATTTGAGCAGGATGATGACCATGAGCCACGCACTACAGCCATCACACCCAAATACGAAACTACACAGTACACAGCACCACATGGATCTAACATCAGGACAGCAGCATGCAACAACGAAACATGTACCACGAGATGTCCATGCCATCGTTCACGGACCATCTTGAAGACGCAACCCCCCACAGCATTACATTGTATTGGACACATATTGTGGCCATGATCGTGCGGAATGCATCCATGGACATGTGCATATGGCCATCAATGAAACCCTGCCATGACAGCCAAGTACTGTTCTCCACCATGACATTCCAAACACTCACCTTATTTGGCTAGACATGCAGCTCTTGGTGGCTGTCCCTTGACAACATGGTACATGACCCCTGTCAGTAACCCCCTGAACGGGCCCAGGGAGCACTCAAACAATGGCCATACCCGTGCATGCGTGTAGATGAAGCAGTCACCTGGCTTGCGTAAAGCACATATGAGTTGGCGAAGCAGGACTGGTGGGTGACCGATCCACTGATATCTGGTGTCCAATAAGCCCATGTCATATGTGTAGCTGAACAAAAAGTGCATCCCTAGATTAGCGTCTATCACCCCTGACATGGTACTGCTACGACCACATGACGATGCGGTGAAGGTGAAGGGGGAAGTGGCAAGAAAGCATCATGGAGGCAGTGCACTTGAGGGACATGTAATGCACCAAACTAACAGTGGACAAGATGTCCAGGACACAAGTCAGCAGAGAGTGGCATGACATGGGCACACAGGGCACTGGACGTGTGTATACTTGTACACCATGCACTGGCAGACATCAATAAACACATGCTCAATGATGAATGTCCACAACGGTTGAACTTTGCAACACCAATAGTGTATTGTGAAAAAAAAGATTTAGTGAAAACATCATCAGCAGCCTCCCTCTCCCCCCAAACTCAACAACAAACCATCACCCCCCTAAATGTCAGCACTGATGGGGCCTTCAGTGTCAACTTCGAAATCTGACCCCAACTCCACCTCCTCACCTGAAAGTTCGGGCTGATGTGATCTCAGTTTCCTTCCGTTGCGAACGGCAGATCCTTTTTTATGTAAATACGGCCGACCGCGGAACGACGCCACCTTGGTTTCCGAAAGTAACCCCAGTTACCATGGACGCCGGTCCGCAGCCGCCTAAGGGGAAAAAGCCACAGAGGCAAAAAAACCCTACTCGAGGAGACCGGAAAGGTACCCCTCTTTCCTCGAGTCTGGTGCACAGGAAGGCGAGGGATCCACTGGCAGGATGCGGAGGCGACTGCTCAGGGGGAGCCGGATCAGGTGGGAGATCGGGAAGAGTACCGGTAGGGGTCCAGAAGTGTTGGGAAAGGACCCAAGGAGCCAGCGAAAGGGAAGAAGAGACCAGCGAGAAACAGAAGAAGGAACCAGGGAAAGAGAACCAGAGAGGGGCAAAGGAAAGCGGGGCTCAGCAGAGCCAAGAGAAATGACAAGGAGCGTCGGCAACAAAGCGGAGGTAAGCGCAGTTGCAACGCGATCCCTGTCGGCTGGACAGAGCCGAAAAAGCCAGCGGCGGCCATCTTGGAATGAAAGACTAGACCGCAGAACACGTTACGCCGAACGTGATGGAACTCTTCTATGGCGTCCCCTTCTCCACCGATCCCATAGGCGCACATAGAAGGGGCGCATGACAGTATGCCCCCCTCCGAAGAAAGAAAACCCGGGTTAGCCAGGGTGAGTCCGGTAGAACCTCCTTATCAATTGGGGAGCAAAAACATTAGAACTGGGTTCCCAGGAATCCTCTGAAGAAGGGTAACCTTTCCAGGACACTAAGAATTCCAATCTCCCTTTGCGATAGCGAGAATCCCTTATTGCTGCCACCTCATATTCTTCATCTTCCTCAGACGTCCTGTTCTTTAGAACTGGCCTCACTGGGCCGGAGGGTACCTTCTCCAAGGCTGGGTACAACAAAGAAGAGTGGAACACAGGATGAATCCTCTTCAAACTCTTGGGTAGCCGGAGTCGAAAAGTCACCGGGTTGATCTGAGACAACACTGTGTACGGACCAATATATCGAGGAGACAATTTAGAAGGATGGATCCACCTCGGTAAGTACTTGGTAGACAACCAGACTCTTGAGCCTGGACCTATCTCCTTGATTTGGGAGCGCTTTCGATCGGCCCACTTCTTATAACCCGCTCAGGCCTCGTCTAGGGCTAATCTGGCCGTTTTTGTGCTTGTAATATCTTCTGTAAATGATCCTCGATAGAAGGACAGACCGAGAGAGTAGAGGAGGTGGGGATGATATTCCTGGGATGTTGGCCAAAGGTACAAAAAAGGGACTAAGTCCGGTGGCAGAATGCCTAGAATTATTATAAGCAAACTCTGCCGTAGGTAAGAGTTCAAACCAATCATCTTGGGACTGATTTACATAGCACCGAAGGTATTGCTCCAAAGTTCCATTTAGTCTCTCTGTTTGTCCGTTTGTCTGCGGGTGGAATCCAGAAGATAGTGCCCTTTCTATGCCCAAACGGAGACATAGAGCTTTCCAAAATTTGGACGTAAATTGACTCCCTCTGTCTGAAATGATCTTCGTGGGTAGACCATGGATGCGGAAGATGTCCCGGATGAAAGTCTCTGCCATTTCTGACGCCGAAGGTAACCCTGGGAACGGGGAAAAATGTGCCAACTTAGTGAGAGAATCAATGGTTACCATGATGCAGGTATGGCCTCTCGAAGGTGGAAGATCGACAATAAAGTCTGTAGATATCTGCTCCCATGGGACCTTTGGTAACAGAATCTGTTCCAGGAGTCCTAAAGGTCTTTGGTAACGGTGTTTATTGTGGGAACATTGTACACACTCTTGAACATACTTCTTTACGTCCAAGGATAACCCCGGCCAGTAAAAAGATCTCCTGATAAGGTCTTCAGTGTTCTTGGCACCTCGATGACCCGCTGTAATATGGTCATGACACCAAGATAGAAGACGTGAAGCCCACATGTGGCAGAAATGCCTATTGTTTCTTGCTCCCCTTGCATATCCCTGCGACGCATGGAACGCCGAGTGCGTCTCTCTGGGCTACCTTGTGTGGCCTCACTGGATGCGGCCGTGTCCGCCTGCTCTGGCTGGGTATTGGAAGGGCCTGCCTCAAGGGCATTCGCTATGCGGCCAAGGATATGACAGAGACGGGTCGTGCTGTCTGTCAGAGTGTCACACAACCGGTTGGTGCAGTCGGTGAGGGACTGCCGCATTTCTCTAACTCCATCATGCCATTGAACCCTGGCCTGGCGGTTGTCCTCCATGAATTCTGCAATGAGGTCTGCCAACTGATTCACTCGACGCGTGCCAAATGATGGGAAACCATCGGCGAAACCACTTGCCCTAGCATGCTCAGGAGAGGGCTGTACAGGTGGACTCGGGAGATCATCCTCATACCCCTGCGGGTCGAGTTGAGGACTGTGGACAGGTGTAGGTGCATCCCCACAGTCACTGCATGAGGCCAGGGGTACAATGCAGGGCTCTGGGGTGTGCACTGTGCTTTGGCCCTCCTCCTCAGACGCCCCACAGATGGGTGACGGGCTGTCCACACACTCATCAGGGCCGGTCGCAGCAGCCTCACCAGAGATGCTCGACTGTGCCGAGTTAGGGGTTGGCATAGTGGCTGGCACTGATGCTGGGATGGCTTGTGGTTTGGCAGCATGCAGTGGCCTTTCCGGAGCCGGGGGGGCCGTTATTTTAGGTGCTGGCATTCGCCTGACCCTGCCACTACCCGTGGAGGTGCTTGGCCGGCTTGATTGGGGCTCTGCGCTGTCATGGTCAGTGCCTGTGCGGGTAGAAGAGAGGGACAACATGAGTGAATGTGCGATGTCCTATTTGCATACATGGCTGCATACACATTTCGGTCAATTAAGGTTCGTGGCATTTTGGGGGTAGCTATGGCATTTAGGTGCTGGCATTCGCCTGACCCTGCCACTACCCGTGGAGGTGCTTGGCCGGCTTGATTGGGGCTCTGCGCTGTCATGGTCAGTGCCTGTGCGGGTAGAAGAGAGGGACAACATGAGTGAATGTGCGATGTCCTATTTGCATACATGGCTGCATACACATTTCGGTCAATTAAGGTTCGTGGCATTTTGGGGGTAGCTATGGCAGTGGTACATGTGCATGGTTATGTCATGTACGCATGTTTTGGAGTGACTCATCGTGGCCTGGTTATGTGCAGTTTGGCTAGTAAAATGCCGAGCCGGCTGCACAGTGTGCATGATGGGCTGTGCAAGTTGATACAATATGGTTGATGTGCGTTATGTACTTGCACTTGGACCTTCATTGCGTGGCACTTGCCTCAGCATTAGTTGGATGGGAGATTAGTTGGATGGGGGGAGGCCAACACAAGAGGGTGCCTTCGATGGCCCTTGGGTCAGTTTGAATCATGCAATGGACATTGCCAGTGTACACTGTGGACAGTCACCTCATTCGGCAGAAGTCGTTGCCCCGCACTCCATGTTCCCCACGCCCTCGATACATTCTGTGCCAATGAGAGCCGCACAGGTCACCTCCCACGGCTCCAGTTGGACAGGGGTACTTGGTCCGCCTCCCGTCTGCATGGCCTGACTGCGGTTGCTGGAGAGGAGGCCCCGCACCCGCAGGCCATCTCACCGCTTGCGGCAGTCCCTGAGGGTGCGGGGGGTGTTGCCTACGGCCCTCACCCTCTGTGCAAGTTCGGCCCAGATGTTCTTCTTGCGGAGGATGGACCCCCTCCGCATGTCGCTGCTGAAAACGACATCGGCATGCTCAGCCAGGAAGTCAACCATGGCCTGGAGTTCCTCGGGGCAGAATCTCCTCTTGCGGATGCGATCCGCAGCCTTCTTCGGTGCTTTGGGCATGTTGTGAGTTGTTTGGTCCTGTTCCCGAATTTAGCTAGCTCACAAGGGTGCTGGTGGATGAGGATGGCAATGGATTGTGTTTTTAAAGATGGCCGCCGCTCTCCTTCCCGTTCCTGTGCGATGATGTAATTTCCGGTTCCTTTTTTTTAGCGGTGGCCGTAATTTACGGTCTCTGTAAATTACGGTCACCGTTATGTACTGACGCTACAGCTTCCAAGGCGGTGTTGTTATTTACGTGTCGCAGCATGCCGGTAGGGGTTTTTCAGGTCGTTTTCCGGCAGGACACTCAGTTCTTTTCCGGCATGGCGAAAAGCGCGTGTCCGCAAGCTCGGAATGGGCCGCAATTAGCGGTCTGACGCCAGCCCGGTGTCGTACTTTCCACCATGCCTGAAAGTACCGGTACTTACCTCCTAGCTCGGAATGAGGGCCATTAACTTTATAGTTTCACACAAAATGCCTGTAAAGTCAAGAGCAGTTCCCGAAACAAATGTTCTGGGTCTGAGAGCAAGAATGAAAGGTCGTCTGCATGTAGCATGACCTTGAAGATACAGCCGTTAATCAGGATGCCCTTAATTTCAGCATTTTCCCTAATAATGATTGCCAAGTAAAATAAGATATAAAAAGAGGAATAAAGCAAAAAAGAAGCAAAGTAAATACAATAAATAAAAGAAACAAATTGAGGCCAGAACATGATGAGAGTATAGCTAAGAGAGAAGCATCAGCTGTCCAATGCCAAATTTAAACCAAACATCAATCCAGAAAACGAGTTTCAATCAATAGAATGATAACTCTAACAAGTATCCTATAGAAAATCATATACCCTCAAGGAGTGATAGAAAAGAAAACATACATATATATTGGGGAATCTAGCCTTTCAGAAATTAATACATTTATATATATATTTTTTTTTAAATCCTTAAGAATGGGGGTAATGTTTTGCGTATTATACCGTCATAGCTCCCTTAAAAACAAGACTATTATTGAACTGTCAACTAACAATTCTTAAAAATTTCCACAGCTCAATCGTATACAGGCAGCATATTTAACCAATCATCTTCCGCAATATGTCATTACGGGATATTAACAGGACAGCACAGCACATACAATCCTCCGTTCGTTTCTCGTATGTGTAATTTTCATTTATGGTTCATTAATGACACCATAACACTTAAGTGGTCCTGGTTATTTATAAGTCTTTGAAAAAGCACTTCATCAACCAGTGCCTCGCAGATATCATGCTTCAGCCACTCGTTGTGCTAAGCTCCAAGTCTGCGACAGCAGTGTTACCCGTCTCACCACACTGCCTGTGAGCGTCTCTGCACCCGCAGGCAGTCAGTTGCAGTGAAGCTGTGCCCTCAGGAAACAGCACCAAGAGGCTTCCCGAATGCAAGCATGCAGCACTCATAAACAGGTGCACTACTACAGGTGCGCTTTGCATCAGCCATGCAGAGCAAGGGAAGGAGATTGACCAAGAAATGCACTGTGATGCAGCAACACGGCACAGTCAAAACGAACAAGAAAATCAAATCTATCTCACCTGTTTCTCCATGCAGGACCAAGCATCCACACAACAAAAGCCAGACGTGCAGTATTCAAACTACAGAACTTGGCCCGCTATCCTCATGAGCCGCGATTCTCGGACTCACCGTCACCTCGGTATCTTGCTTCAACCAGAGGGCAAACGAGGTCCTTTACAGAACATTTTTGGTGAACTAGGACCTTGTTGCTTATGTGGCATTGTCCACCGATGGGCCCGGGTTACGAATTTGAAGCACCCTCAACCCATTCTGTTTTGTTTGTTCCCCCTGGAGCGTTGGCAGACCCTATCCCGACATACAACACCTTTATTCTTGGGAATTGATTATAATTGCAAAATAATACTGTTTACTTGCTTTACTGTTGGAAATTTTCAGCAAGAACACTGAGTATTAATTGGAATAGAGTTATAGTTGGACCTATTTCCTGTTTTTGGTTTAAATCATGTATTCCAGTGACAAAGAACTGGCTCTCTGTCTATCTTGAGAATTGCTTTATGTTTTTTCTTTCATGTACTATTTCTAATTTTTGATTGTTTGAAAGTTTCTATACCCAATCCACAAATGTGAAATTTATGTTATTGATTGCATATGTTCCTATATGTTGGATTTTTATTATATGCACCACCTTTTTGATATAAAGTTTTAATATCAATTTCAAAAAATTCTTTTGTTTATTTTCAAGGAGTGTTAAAGTACACATAATTGCATGCAACATTGATAACCATTATGGTTATATGGGTCAGGACCGGGTGAATGTTTCTAATTCATTTAGACTTCACATTGGCCAACTCTGGACATACCAGTACTTTTGTTTTGTTGAGAATATAGACCCCTTTGGCCCCCTACTGGTATGTTACCACCGGGGCAGACCACTGAGGCTACAGAGTGGCCCTCTCTTCTGTATATATGTTAAATGAGAACCTCAGTTGTTTAGTGGTCGGGTTCCCCAAAATTCTTTCTAGTTTTTGGGGCTTCACCTAATTTTCTACAAATAAGCCATACTTAGGCCCTTCATAGACAAGCATCTCTCCAATTCCTTTTTGCCTTGTCTTCATTCACATTAGATCTTTCTGTTCCCCTATTGGTTCTAGTTCTGCATGGGCCCCTTTACCTGCGGATGTCTGTAAGCCATTAGGTTCCAGGTGTCTTGTTTGGCGGATATGGCCGAAAATGCAACCTTAAGCTATTCTGAGGAGGAAACAATTGAGCTAACCCGTGGCCCTTCCTTCTTTGACCCACCAGATCCCAACCAGCCCTCAACTTCATCGAGCACCGCTGATGATCTGTTAAAACTTAAAAAAAAGACCTTCCGTACCGAACTCCACGGTCATTTCCTCCGGGAATATTTGAAAAATAGCATTATACCGAATGGATTAATAGCGCGCAATGAACCTAAATTATTTCTAGAAGATAAAGAATATACCACCAGCTTTAGCTATATCACCACAAAGTGCAGCCGAGACCTGATGGTGTTGACTATTACCACTGCACAACGAATCAGCACTGATCTACAAAAAACTTTAGATGCAGAAGAAATAAAATTTAAGAGCAACACTTTACTTACTGATATAGAGTTACAACTTTCCAATATCAACAAGCAATTCAAACAATTTAAGGTCAGCACATTGACCAAGAAAACCAACAAGTTGAACAAGGATATTAAAGATTTCAAGACGGAAATCATATATCCTTACACCGCGGAAGGTTACATTGATTCCCCCAAGAAACAGGGAGGGGGATCTCAATCTTCACCTGGTGGCAGACGAAATAGAGTCAACTTTTCAGGATCAAGTAGCTCCGGTTCCTCCAGTGGAGGTTCTCAACAGAACTTCCCATCCTTTCAGGGGTACCATTTTGGTCAACCACAGTATCAGGGCCCCTACCCACCACTGTTCCCTTTTTTAGGCAGAGGAGGACAAGGAGGAGGATGGGGTCCCCCGCCTTGGAACGCACCCTACCAGGGACAACGAAGACGCCCCAGGAGACGGAGATGGTAGATCAAACCCCTGATAACAACCAGTTACCCATTTACAACTTGGGCAATTTTCATTTGACTCCACGTCAAATTTCCCTTTTAGCCAAAGGCCTCTCCTATGTTCCTACTAGTGACACAGACTGGTATAAGACAGAAACTGAGATTCGTCGGTTTTTCCGTAACTTAAGACTCCGGGTTTTCTTTCAGGACCATACTGAACAAGAGACAGATCCCGATACGGGATTGCATCCCCAATCATCCTTCACACCCACAGACAGCCAAATACCTGATGATCTACTCACGTTTGAGAAATGTGTGTTGAGAGACATTAGACAACTGAAGAGGAACAAACATACACTTCAGCAGAATTTAACTAAGGGCGAGAGACAAGCTTTGAAAGACCTATCAAATTACAGGGACATGATAATCAAACCGGCCGACAAGGCGGGCGGCATTGTCCTTATGACAACTGACCAATATACTAGCATGATTATGACCTTACTGAATGACAGAACCAGTTATCAAACACTCAGGAAGGACCCCACCGGAGACATGAAAATTGCAATCTCCGAAAATGGTCTCCTACGCTCAAGACAGAGATTGGATCACTGATAAAGAATCCAACTTCCTGACCACTGCATCGAATTGCACACCATGCCTATATGCCCTCCCCAAAATTCATAAAAATGTACATAACCCACCGGGGAGACCCATAGTCTCAGGTTGCGGTTCCATTCTGGAACCATTAGGTCAATTTATTGATCATTTTCTTAAACCTTTAGTAGCAAAACTAGATCATATCTTAGGGATACCATGCATACAATCCAGGTTTTTGAAAATCTGCCATTCAACAGTTCCCAACAAATCTTGGTGACTATGGACATTAAGGCATTGTATACCTCCATACCACAGGACAAAGCCATTGACTGTGTATATGAACATCTTATTCGTGAATATGCCCAACCAGGATCATACCGAGTCCCACCAGAGTTCATCATTGAACTGTTGACTTTTGCCCTTAACAAGAACTTCTTTACCTTTGATAACCAGTTCTTTCTTCAAATTAAAGATACAGCTATAGGGGCTACGTTTGCTCTGACTCTAGCTATTCTATTCATGTCCTCATTTGAGGACCAATATATCTATAACCAGATCAACCAATGGGAGGCCAAAATCTCCCATTGGCAGCGGTACATAGTTGACATTGGGGGTCATTCCGAGTTGGGCGGTAAAGGTAAAATGATGCCGGTAAAGGATTACCGGCATCGTTTCCCTTTACGGCCCATTCTGACCCACCAGACTGTTATTTACGGCGCCGTAAATTACGAGGACGTAAATAGCGGTTTAGTGGCGCGTGCCCGACACTCCATACCGTAAATAGCGCCATGGCGTAAACCGGAGCTGACCAAAGTAAAGCAGACATGGAAAAAACGGCCTCCACAAGGCCGCAAAGTACCTTACCGCCATGGAGTAAATACCGGCATCGCCGAGAAGGTGTTAAGAACCATGAGCAGTGTTTCAAAGAGGCACAGGTGCACTCAATCAGCACAGGTGGAGGCAATGGAGTCTGTCACAGCACAAAAGGAGCACACCCACACACCACACCCCCTCCCACACCAAGATGATACCAATTGTAGCAGCATTCCTGGAGCTGGAGGCCCTGCTTGCAAGGCAGCAACTACAACAGCAACAACAACAACCACAACCCCCACCACAGAGGATACACAGGAGGAGAAGGAGGGTGAGACAGGCCCAGCATGCCCTACCGGTGCAGCCACCATTACCACGCCGGCAGCCCCCAATCACCCGCATCAGAGCCACCCCCTTCAACCTCACACCAGAGCATTTGACATGCACTGGCAGGCATGCCAAATTGAATAGGTGCCCTCGACTGCACCCATGTTGAATTGGTGGTCCTGCATGCTATGGAGGTGCCGTATCGCAACCGCAAGCAATACCACTCCATCAACGTCCAGATGGTGTGTAATGCCAGTAAAGCCATCACACATTGCAATGCCCGATACCCCGGATCAACTCATGACTCCTTGGTCCTGCGGAACTCAACACTACCACGCTACATGGAGCGACATGCTGGACGACGTGCCTGGCTACTTGGTGAGTAACCTGAATGGGCCATGGCAGTGCATTGGGGCTGTGAGTATGTTGTCTGCATACTCCACCTGTGTGCGAAAGTGGGGGGGAGATGCATACTCCACCTTTGTGGGAAAGGGGTGGGGGATGCATACTCCACCTGTGTGGGAAAGGGGGGGGTGCATACTCCACCTGTGTGGGAAAGGGGGGGGATGCATACTCCACCTGTGTGGGAATGTTCACGCCAGTGCACGATGTGCACCTCACAGAACACTGTGCCCTAAGACAAGTGACACGGCACATGACCACCTAACCACACAGTGCTGAATCCGAGGCGACACCTAACACTACATGACTAACAGGAAACCTGGCCAAATACCACAACACATGCACCACTCATCGGCGGCCCTTACACACCGTAAGGGCATCCTGCACCATGCAGTGCAATAGCACCATGTCGCTGACTCCTGCATCACAACACACAGGACAGTCATCCCTGGGAGTGCATAGAAGTGAGTCTAACTGGGATCCCACAGCGTGTCACTGGTCCTGCACCCCCATAGGATTGCTGCAGGTCACCATGGTAGGGATCAGTGCAGAATGACGAGTATGCTACCAACTACAGCCAACACCCCCCTGTCACCAAATCTCGCGCATGAGATCAATGAATGCAGTCCAACACTGCTGCATGCATATACGACGCAGATGCAACAAGACGTGAGTGCACACCATGACCCATCAGGAAGAAGCTACCCCCTCCATCATTCCATTGCACAGGACACATACGTGGGCCAGTAATGGGGTGACTGTATCCTGGGACATGTGTGCATGGCCAGTAATCACCTGCTGCCATGTAAGACTAGTACAGTTCTGCACCATGAATGTACAAACACTTACCTTCATCCCACTCTCATGCAGGTGATACTGGCTACCCTTTGAAGCCGTGGCTCATGACCCCGGTCCGCAACCCACAGAACAGGCACGAGGAGGACTACAATAGATCCCATACCCGTACACGGGTGGTGATAGAGCAGACCTTTGGCCTGTTGAAGGCACGATTTTGTTGCCTCAGCCGGTCGGGTGGGGCACTCATCTACAGCCACGAGAAGGTGTCCAAGATCACCATGGCATGTGTAATGCTGCACAACATGTGCATCCGTCGGAACGTGCCACTGCCCCCTGACGTGGAACTGCTACCACCAGATGATGATGAGGGGGAGGAGGAAGGAATGGCAGGACAGCATCACGGTGCCGATGCACAGGAGGGACGTTCCGTGCAGCAATCATTGATCGGACAATATTTCTGACTCACAAGTCAGCTGAGGGTGTGAGGATGACAGGACATTGGGCACTGGGTGTGGGCATACATGTACACCATGCACTGTGAGACATTAAAGGACACATGAACAATGATCAATGTCCACTCTGTTTCTTAGGGGTGATCAACCAGTGTATTGAGTAATAATGTTCAAACGTGTACAACAAAACCTCCACCCTCACCCCCCTCCCCCCCAACTCCCACACACACTCTCACCCCCCTCCCCCTCCCCCCAACTCCCACACACACCCTCCCCCCTCCCCCTCCCCCCCAACTCCCACACACACCCTCACCCCCCTCCCCCCCAACTCCCACACACACTCTCACCCCCTCCACCTCCCCCCACAACAACCCCACAATAGTCCCATTGGTACAACATAGGCAACATGTGTGTGCCAGCATGGTCAATGTGCACTCCCAGAGCCAGGGGGATTCATGTCGTGGCGCCGCAATGTACGCAGTGAGTGTCAGACCGGGCTGGTCTGCGTGAACAAGCTTTGGGAGGGTGGGTCCACCCGCTCGGGCTGTGGTGTGCGGTGTGCTGCCTCCAGGGCATCTGCGATCTGGCCCAGCACCTCGCAGAGCCGGTTTGTGTTTGCCGTGATCACCTCGCCCAGAGCCTGAAGGTCATTGTGCCACTGCAACCTAGAATCACGATTGTCCCTGATGAACTCCTCAATGAGGCCTGTGAGGTGCTGGGAGGGCAATATATCCGTGGCCGATGTGGCTGATGTGCTTGGCAGGCTTGGTATTGGGCCTGCAGGCCTTTCCAGAGTGTCTGCAGGGGAAGTGGATTCAGGACAGGCAGGTTGTAATCCTTGCCCTGCGAGCCCTGGGGTGTCACTCTCCCCGGAGTCGCTGTGTGCCACCTGGCTGTATGATGGTGTGTCAGGGGTTTGGCCAATGTCATTGGTATCCTCCGCGTTGGCTCCGGAAATTGATGGTGGGCTGTCTGGAACATCGAGGAGGCACATGGCTGCATGCTCCCCAGCCACACTGGACTCCTCTGAGTGCAGCATGGGGCACGTGTCCAGCGGCACTGCAGGCATGGGTAGGGGTGCAGGTGGGGGTTGTGCACCCTCCATGGGGGTTGCAGGAGCAGGTGGTGTTGCTTGTGTTTTTCTCCTGCTTGCAGGTATACGTTGGCCCCTGCCTCTGCCCCTGGAGGTACTAGCCCGGGTGCTTTCCTGGTCCTCGCTGTCATGCCCGCTGCCTGTGGGGGGGAAGAGAGAGACGGCATGAGCAATGATTTGGGTGTCAGCATTTGTACATGCCTATGGTATCACAATGGGATTGCAGCGTTTTGTGGACATTTGGGTGGTGAGTGGGACAGTGATCTGGGCTTGGATGCTAAATGCATGCAGATGTCTGGGTCACTCATGTTGGCGGCGTACTGTGATGACTCACATTCACAGTGTTTACAATCACTGCCCCGTGTGCCTCACAGATTCGGCCTCTTTGTGTGGTATGGGCCATATGGGTTACAGCCTTGCACCTGACATCAGACTGGGTCCCACTTGTTACGGCATGATTCCTTTGGGGGGAGGGGGGTTTGCCCAACCATGACGTGACACCTTGCCCAGCCCTTGGCAGTGACTTACATTAGGAATGCATGTTCTGTCTTGAATCATGACACTCACCTCCATCAGCGGATGATGCTGCACCGCACTCCATTTCGCCAACCACTTCTATGACTTCTGTGCCCATCATGGGCGCGCACGTTTCCTCCCACGGCATCATTTTGATGGGGAACCTGGCCCTCCTCCTGTCTCCAGGGACTGACTTCGGTTTGCCGAGAGGATGGCCCGCACCCGGAGACGATGTTTCCGGCAATCCTTGGTGGTGCGGGGGGTGTTTCCTACGGCGCTCACCCTCTGTGCTACCAAGGCCCAGATCTCTTTCTTCCTGACGACGGTGGGCCTACGCATATCACTGCTGAATACAGTGTCTGCATGTTCGTGCAGGGTGTCCACCAGTATCTGGAGCTCATCCTAGGTAAAGCGCTCCTTTCTTATGCGTGCGGCCCCCTTTTTTAGTGCTTTAGGCATGATGCTGGTCTCGAATGCCAATTTCTCTCTTCGGTATATGCCTCCTGTTCCTGTATGGAGAGGATGGCAATGGATTGTGATTTTAAAGATGGCCGCCGTGCTCCTTCCCGTTCCTGTGCGGTGATGTTTTTTCCGGTTCCGTTCTTTACCGGTGACCATAAATAGCGGGGACCGCTATTTACGGTCACCGCTGATTACTCCATGTCGGTAGTGTTATGTACGTTGCATTTGTTGGCGGTAAGGGCTTTGGGGGCACTTTTGCGGCATGGCGTTAACGTTCATTACCGGCATGGCGGTAAGCGCGTGCTCGCGAAGCCAGAATAGGCCGATTTTTACGGTCTAGTGCCAGCATGGAAACGCTCTTAGCGCCATGCCGGTATTCCCCTATACTTACCGCCCAACTCAGAATGACCCCCATTATCTTTATCTGGACAGGAGATGTCCCATCCCTACAAAGATTCTTAACATGGCTTAACACCTGCAATAACAATATCCAATTTACAATGGCGCACAGTACATCATCGATACACTTTCTGGACCTTGATATCTCATGTTTGGAAAATAAACTTGCCTGCAACCTCTTCAGGAAATCCACTGATCGCAATACCCTTCTGCACTACGAGAGTGATCACCCACAACACATAAAACAAAACCTCCCCTATGGCCAATTTCTGAGGATCAGACGGAACTGTACCCACCTTGATGATTTCTATGCCAATGCCAAAGCACTTGGTACAAGATTACGCTCATGCGGTTACCCCACAAGACTGGTGAATACCGCTTCCAAACGAGCCAGATTTACGAACAGAGATTCCCTGCTAACACCTAGGCCTGAATTAGACACCCACCAAAATGAAAGACTCATTTGTGTGGTCACACATGGCCCTAACACCTTCAATTTCAAAAAAGTTATTAAAAAGTACTGGCCAATAGTCAGATTACAACTGATTAATGAACTCATACCCAGATTCGCCTTTAAGAGAGCGAAAAATATAAGGGAATATTTGGTTCACTCTTCCTTTACCAGACCTCCACCACGCACTGGCCTTTGGAATCTACGTAAAATCGCAGGTCACTACCCCTGTGGATCTTGTTCAGTTTGTAGATTCACTAAGAAAATACTTACCTTCAATATCGGTACCCAACAGTGGACTCTAAACAACATATCCAACTGCAAGAGCAATCAAGTTATATATTGCATCAAATGCCCTTGTGGCCTTCGCTATGTCGGACAAACCATGCGCAAAGTTGGCACTCGCTTCTCGGAGCACCGCTCCAGAATTCGATGCAAGAATCTCACTTCCCCATTGGTCTCACATTTTTTGGCCAATCACCACACCCCAGATGACATTCTGTGGTGGGTGCTCGATAGAATCCACACTGGCCAGAACATACAAATCAGACTCTTAGAGTTGGAAAGAAGATGGATCTTCAGACTTGATTCATTAGAACATGGTCTTAACGAACAAACTCCTTTTTAAGGCCCCCAGTCATACGGACACAAACTTCTGCTTCCTTGGAATCATGTACTTCTCAGCCCTCCATGAGGAGAGACCCTCCCTACATCCAAGCCAGGGTCCTTCACCCACCGCGCATTCGACCCACACAGTGGTTCCCACATTGTCTTCCACTACCGCAGGAGCCTGCCACTCATTCCACTCCTTGAACTACAGGACCCCTCGGTGCCTGACCCTCTGGTGTGCCCATGGCTCACACCACTCACCCGTTTTCTTTCAGTGTCCAACTCAGGTCTGGACACACAGGGAGCACGACTTCACTTCTAATTAGTAAATTCAGCTGACCGTTTGATTTTTCACCCTCTGCAGATAAATACCAGTTTTCCAATATGCACCCTCCGCAAGAGCCTGACACTCATTTCACTCCTTGAACTACTGTATCCCTCGGTGCCTGACTCTCTGATGGTCCCATGGCTCACCCCAAATCAACCCCCGCCGTTTTCTCCCAGTATCCAACTCGGGTCTGGACACACGGGGAGCACGACTTCGCTTCTATTTAGCACATTCAGCCGACCTTATGACTTTCCACCCTCCGCAGGCAATTACCAGGCATCCTATACGCACCGATCGCTAGTGTTAACATATGCAACTCCATTTGCGATCCCAGTTGATTTGGCCTCCATGATGACCTCGATCTCTCCTTCTATACAAAGCGAGCACGGATAAGACGGACTATCACTCGCTTTACGGGCGTTGCATTTCTCTTCTAGGCACGGACACACCCCGGGTTCGTTACCTCCTGCCCCCCTACGGCATCATTGGTCGGCCCCAACGCACACCCACCTGCCAATCAGATAAGTTGCAGGTCTACATTGGTCCCAACGCGGACTGCAGGGACCTACCCATACGTCTCAGATGCACGCGCAGTACGGTTGCCAAGACAACCGCCCGCCTTTAGGGTTTCCTTTGGCTTCAGCCCGCATTCACCCGGCAGGCAACAGAGAGGTACACACGCAGCGGTTCCCCCGCGCTCCCTCCTCTTTCCAGCCACGATCGTGGAGCCGCGCTCCTTATAAACACAGGCAAGTCCATCCAGCCCTTTCCACACGCACATGGCTGACAGCATATACCAGCGGATAGACTTTCCACCAGTTTCAGACACGGGCACATGCTTTTGCCCCTCCAGTATTCCTTACACATTCTTTAATATCCTTTTTTGTCTTTCTCCATTTCATGTTGGTCTCCCTTGCAGCATCACGCATCGGGACTCCCACGACGTTAAGAACCCACTACTTGTGGTCTCCGTCCACGACGACTTTGCATGGACTCAGATGCCGCCTGCCACCCATGTATTGGCCATTCCCTTCTTTTCTTCTCCCCACTCCTCCATGAGAAGACACACTTCAGGTAAATCATTTTTCCTGGCAAGCTCTTCCTATTGCACATCGTCACCCCTTTATTTTATTCACGCCTTCTGCTAACCGTACACATATACGGTTACTTCCCTGCTTCAGGTACCAGACTGTTTGTCTGCCCCATCACGATGATAACTGGACCACCACGAGTTCCCAATGGTCTTCTCTACTCCCTCGTCGCAGAATCAAGTGTAGACTCCACACACCTCAACCACTAAGCCTCGTATGGCCTTTATCCATACTACCCACCTTAGGTAAGTGGTTTATCACCCTTTCGGCCGGTCATGCCTCCCTCACATGGACCTTGGCTTGCAGACCGGCGGGTAGTTTCACGGGGAATCATGCACTACTCTTCCAAAGGGGACCCAATGCCATCATCTGTCCCTCAGCCCTCTTGGGGGGAGGTTCATCGGTATTTTACCAGAGGCTTCCCCTTTTAAAATGGGGGGTTGGTGTATGTGGCTATGAGACATATCGCAGACACGACTAGGGTCGTTGTCTGGCACAAAGATTACTTCAACCTTTGCATGCAGATTTTACTGTACAGATCAATTTTCACTCCTGATTGATTTCATCTCCTCATTATTTCTGGTTACTTATCCCCATTTTCCTTCTACCATTTTTTTCATCTTTTCTCCCCTTTTACTAATGCAGGGTCCTGCTAATTATCGCCCTGATGAAGGCGGAGTACTTTCTTTCAACATGAAGAGTATTTTTTACTGATTCTCTTCCGCCGAAACGCTTGCTTCAACCAGAGGGGAAACAAGGTCCTTTAGAGAACATTTTGGGTGAACTAGAACCTTGTTGCTTATGTGGCATTGTCCACCGATGGGCCCGGGTTACAAATTTGAAGCACGCTCAACCCATTCTGTTTTGTTTGTTCCCCCTGGAGCGTTGGCAGACCCTATCCCGACATACAACACCTTTATTCTTGGGAATTGATTATAATTGCAAAAGAATACTGTTTACTTGCTTTACTTTTGGAAATTTTCAGCAAGAACACTTTGAGTATTAATTGGAATAGAGTTATAGTTGGACCTATTTCCTGTTTTTGGTTTAAATCATGTATTCCAGTGACAAAGAACTGGCTCTCTGTCTATCTTGAGAATTGCTTTATGTTTTTTCTTTCATGTACTATTTCTAATTTTTGATTGTTTGAAAGTTTCTATACCCAATCCACAAATGTGAAATTTATGTTATTGATTGCATATGTTCCTATATGTTGGATTTTTATTATATGCACCACCTTTTTGATGTAAAGTTTTAATATCCATTTCAAAAAATTCTTATGTTTATTTTCAAGGAGTGTTAAAGTACACATAATTGCATGTAACATTGATAACCAATATGGTTATATGGGTCAGGACCGGGTGAATGTTTCTAATTCATTTAGACTTCACATTGGCCAACCCTGGACATACCAGTACTTTTGTTTTGTTGAGAATATAGACCCCTTTGGACTCCTACTGGTATGTTACCCCCGGGGCAGACCACTGAGGCTACAGAGTGGCCCTCTCTTCTGTATATAAGCTCCAAGTCTGCGACAGCAGTGTTACCCGTCTCACCACACTGCCTGTGAGCGTCTCTGCACCCGCAGGCAGTCAGTTGCAGTGAAGCCGTGCCCTCAGGAAACAGCACCAAGAGGCTTCCCGAGTGCAAGCATGCAGCACTCATGAACAGGTGTACTACTACAGGTGCGCTTTGCATCAGTCATGCAGAGCAAGGGAAGGAGACTGACCAAGAAATACACTGTGATGCAGCAACACGGCACAGTCAAAAGGAACAAGAAAATCAAATATATCTCACCTGTTTCTCCACGCAGGACCAAGCATCCACACAACAAAAGTCAGACGTGCAGTATTCAAACTACAGAACTTGGCCCGCTATCCTCATTAGCCGCGATTCTCTGACTCACCGTCACCTCGGTATCTACGTCGATTGGCTGTACAAAATCAAGGAAGAAAGTAAAGTGAAGGTCATCTCCCGAGCACAGTGACTCAGTCGGTGTCATTATCACCCTGGCCATAGGGGGTTAACGGGGCCAGAAGAGTTGCTGGCCCCATTAGCCCCCTACCGCCACATTACGAGGTTTGCTCGCGGGACCCGGTAAGGACACCTGGTAAAATCAGGCATCCTTAGCGGGTCCCGCGAGCAGACCAGGATGCAAACAACGTGCCCGTTATTTACAGGCCCGTTGTTTGCATCCTCCCCATTCCCATTGGGCCCTATGGGGGCTCGAATGGGAATGGGGATGTACAGGGTCTGGGTTCCTGGAATGGGTAAATACCAGGCCCTCCAAGGTCGGAATGGCCCGGTATTTCCCAATTCCAGGAACCCGGACCCGGTACCCGGAATGGGGGTAGCCATGCCGCAAATAGTAATGACCCCCAGTATCTCCTCTCTCCCATATTCCATCCGGAGTCTCATCAGCAAAACATTTCCGGTATTCAGCATCTGGGTGTTTCAGTGATCAACAAGGAAATTAAAGAAAGGGACCTTTTAACAATTTCAAAAAATTCAGCAAGGCTCTGAATTAACTGAGGTTTCCAACAATATGTCAGCGTGCTGTAAAATACCTATAATTTACACTCACAACAAGTAATAAAACATAAAAATCCAGGAAATCTTCATATTATTAATATCTTTATTTTCTAGGTGGCAGCTTGTCCTCCCTTCCTGGTTGCCAGGCATTTAGAAAGTCAGTGGCTTTTATGTGGTCAGTAAAAGTATGAGTGTTGCCTTCCAGAATCATTTTGAAGATTGCTGGATAAACCATGTAATGAGAGATGTGCTTCTCCCTTGCCAACCAATTCGATTCCATAAAAAGTTTTCCCTGTATTGCTATATCCTTGCTTTATCATTAACAAGCATAATCCTATCCTTTTCATTTCATCTCAAATCCCCTACATCTCTAGCTTTTCTCAGAAGCAACTCTTTAAGAGGAAATCTCAGCAATTTCACCAGGAAAGCTCTGGGCGGTTGTCCAAGTGCAGGTTTGGTGGATAGGGAGCAATGTGCTCTTTCAATCTCCAGTTGATCTCCTGGGGGAAGTTTCAAAAGTTTAGGCAAGATCTTTTGCAGGAACGCCCACGACACCTACATGAAAACTAATAATCCTTAAATTAGAGCTTATTGAATAATGTTGTTCCTCACAAATCCTTTCCTGAGCAACAACTCAACGCAGGGTTAGGTATGAAATCTTGTCTTCAAGTGCACAGAGATCATCTTTAGAATCACAGACCCTGCACTGCAGGTTTTCAGTGCACTTTTTGATCAAAGCTTGATCATTTTTCATTTCTAGAATAGTTTGTTTAATCGTCCCAATAAATAAAACAACACTGTCCATGATCTGTGTGAGATAATCTTCAGCAGATTAGCCTTCAGCTCGATTGGTAGTCCATCTTCCTTGAGGGTTGAGTGCCAATTTCATGGGGTTCAGATGGTTCACCCTCGTGTCTAGCTCTTCTGATGGAAGGAGGGTCTGGCATCTCAATGCAGGATTTGTCTGTCATCTTCAATACAGGATCTTCAGGGCAGGAGCAGAGCTCTCAAACAGCCAAATCCTTCAGCTGCCAGTTCTGGAATCCAGAACATGCAATTCTAATACATAATTGTTTCCACTTCACAAATGATGTCTTAACTGTTAGTGCATGTCGATATTTATTAATGTTTACAATATTACACATGCTTGTGTTGGTTAATCAACATACTTACACCATACTGATATAGCCAGAGAGGCAACATATAACCAATCTACACATAGGGTCACATTACAAGTATGGCGGTAAGGCAACAATGGCGCCAGTATCGCTAAAGGCACCATTGCTAACATACCGCCATACTAGGTGTTCTGCTCGCGGGTGCCCTTGCAGCCACCAGGTCTGACCTGGTGGCCGTACCGTCACCCGCGAGCAGAACATGATGGTAACTCCGGTACTGTTATTAACGGTACCGGTGCTACCACCCTCCCCATTCCTATTGAGCCTTATGGGTCTCAAATGGGAATGGGCATGTACCGGGCCGGGCACCCGCAAAAGGGCAATTATCCGGTCCGGCTGGGCAGGAATAGCCCGTTAATAGCCCATTCGTGGGTGCCGGATCCGGATGTGTGTTTGGAAGTAGCCTTGCCGGTAAAACTGGCAAGGCTACCTCCAACCTCGTAATGAGGCCCATTGTCTTGATCACCAAAATTATAAATGGCAAGGGCCATAAACTCCCAAATGTTCCAGGGTGATTAATGCATTCAAAGCGAAAAAAGAATCAATAAAGAAAATAACATTAAATAATACATCTCAAAATGTGTTGAGGCTATTAGTGTGATACACTCAATGGGGTAAACAAACAATTAGAAGTCCAATATATGTCAATGTATGTCAATGTATGTGTTTGTGTCATGCAGAAGCTAGGAAGTGTATCAGGTGAAACGTTTAACTTCTCAGTCTAACTCTGCAGGTAGCAATGTAGCTTAAACACGTCATTCATCCCGTTAGGAAAAATAGTGTCTAATCTATCCAGAAGGATTCTCTTTGTTCTAATTTCTTCTTAGTACTTACTTGTAGATCTATGGTATTGACAACTTCTAAGATTTAGAATCTAAATTGAGATAATTGTCTGTGTTGTTCAACGGGTCTGGTCATAGATGAATTTTGATTGTCTGTCCTTATGTTAGACTTATGCTTGCTTCATTTTATACAAGGTTTCCAGATGGTCTGGCCCACATACAGAAGGCCACAAGGACGTTTGTATGGACTATATCACATTTGGTGGGTTGCATGTGGCAAAATGCGGAAGATGGATTATTTCACCTCTTCAAGGGTGTGTGACAAAATATCCTTTAATGATGGTATTTACAGCTGTTACATGATAAACATGGACATGTGCCTATTTTCATAGATTTGACTGTCCTATTGTCCTTAACTTTAGCTTTAATCAACAGATCTCGTAAGTTACTCCTCCTCTGGAAAGCAAAGTTTTTTTTTTCCATAAATATATTCTGCAGTTTACTGTCACAAGTGAGTAGTGGCCAGTGTTTCAATATGGTCTTTTTGATTTTTAGTAGATTGAACACTATATTTGTTCACAAATACCAAAGGGTGTTGTTCCAATCAGGTGGTTTTCTTTTTATGGTCAGTAAGGAAGACCCTTCTTTACATTCTACTTTGGTTCTTGGTTTTTCTAATTCCTCTTCTGGGTATCCTCTTCCTTTAAAGTTAGCAATCATTCTGTCTAGTTCTTCCTTGCGCTCATTCTCAGTGTTCACTATCCGTTTAACTCGCAGCAGTTGACTGTATGGTAAGCTTTTGATTGTCAAAGGGGGATGAAAACTCATTCTGGGCAACAACGTATTTGATAAGAAAAGAAATAAACAGGAAGTTACATGCCACAATACTCACTAAGTATCACTTAGTCCAAGAAATATCAAGGGATTGTGCATTCCATTGCGCCATACACTGTGCTAATAGAATAAAGATTTAGTTAGAAAGTGGGAAAATATCTTAAATAAGTGTTCGTTGGACTTGATTCTTTTGACCATCCAAGAGCTTTGAAGCCAATTACATCTTATCTCAAAGGAAATATAAGAGATTTAGGTAAAGCTCACATCATATTTAAGTGAGGAGGAGATAAATAATGCACTTGAGAGTTACAAATCAGAGCGTGAAAATAAAAAGTTGCATACATTTAAAGGTGATACCTACAATTACCACAATGAGGAAGTATACATGTGGATGAATCAATTGCATAAGATTGCATTACTAGGTTATTAAGGCTGCACCTGGCATTTGTTGACATCATCCATACATGAGAGGCTGCCCTCTTCATGCAATGACTATATGTGGTATGTGCCACTATAACTGGAGCCCATTGGCTGTATGTGCATACAAGCGGTCACACTCTGGCTACAGGGGTGGACTGGCCTATAGGGTACTCTGGAGATTTCCTGGTGGGCCTCTGCACCCTGGGCCTCATTTGTGTGGTATTTCCAAATGTTCTCATAGGAAAAGCATTGGGCTTGCTGAAAATGTGTCAAATGGGGCCACTTTGAACATTATTTCCAGGGCCTGTTTTGGTGCCCTCTAATTATTTCCAGGGCCTCTTTTAGTTCCCAGTCCACCCCTGTCTGCGTAGCATGGTCTCACCATGGAATGTGAGGTTCTATTTAGCATATGTTGAATAACCCTGGTGTGTGAGGCTATAACTGGCAAAACTGTCTCAGCTGCTCCTACTGCTTATACCTCTAGCCCATCAAGACCCACCCTAGTTATAAAATGGTTTGTACTATGCTGTTTGTTAATTTCTAAACGTGTTTTGTATCTGCAATGCTACTTCCTGTGATGTCACTGGGGCCAAAGGTTGTGTGATGTAGCATCCTGTGATGTCATTGGGCCTCATTCCGAGTACGGCGCTAACCAATGGCGCTATTACCGCCTTGGTTGACGCCGTACCCGGACCGGCAGCGCCTTGGTGGTTGGCGGAATTACCGCCCCATTCCAAGGTTGGCGGGGCGGTAATTCCCCAATCGCCATTTACCCTTCCCCATTCCCATTCTTGCCCCATAGGGCATAATGGGAGTGGGGAAGGCGTCAATTACGCCACCGTAAATTACGGTGGCGTAATTAACATCAAGGTCCCTTAGCGCCATGGTTTTTAACGCCTGCTAAAAGCAGGTGTTAAAACCACCATGGCGCTAAGGGAACTCGGAGTATGGCGGTAAGGGATTACCGCCACCGCTCTCGTTAGCGGTGGCCGCTATCCCTTACCGCCATACTCGGAATGAGGCCCATTGAGTGAATGTCTTAGAATTGTGGTGGCTTGATGTCCCTAGGCATGGGCAGTGCAAACTCTACTCTCAAAAAGAAGCAGGTATAGACTGGCAAAGTGAGCGCACGAGTATAGCATGGGCAGGGCCAGTGTATGCCTCTTTCACATCTGGCTACATGTGCAGCATAGGTATGCCAGGTGCAGTATGGGCAGTCACAGTGCATGGTTTCCTCAAACCTGTGAATAATGATATAGCATTGGCAAGGCAAGGGCATTCATCCCTCACAGGCAGGCACATGTACAGAACACAGTATTGACAGGAACTATGCAAGATTCTCTTACGTATGTTTACTTGTACAACATGGCCTTTCATTGCAAGCTTTCCTCGCAAACGGGGACACATACAGACCCCACAGGCAGTGCTAAAACAATATTTCCCCACAAAGACAACTAGCACCGCATGTCCTGGGGATAGCTCACTAGTTACATACTCTCATCAGTCCTGGGGACAAACTGCATTTTACAATTCTGAATCCCTCAGCAGGGCTGTATTGCCCCTTCATTCTTTTGGGGTTGGTAAATTAAGCCCCCATTAAATCTGTTAATAATGCATTTCGAGGCAGATGGAATTTGATATGAAGCTCAATATAAGATTTTTTTTTAAGTTTATAATTTTCATCATCATGACCCGGGACATTTGTAAGAATAATGATAGCATGGGTGCAGGATCCCATGCTGTAAATGTCCTTACTTATATCACAGTCTGCAGCTTCCAAAAGTGCCAGCGACCTGCTCCACAAATGCCCCCTCCCACCTCTGATGAAGCGCCTGACAGGGAAAAGTATAGGTACAAGGAGTGCACATACAACACAGCTTGATGAACTAGGTCCCAGGCAGCCCTCGCCTCATTCTTGCTTGGGGATCCGTGAGGGGGAATGGCAGGGTGAATTTAATGGGGATAGGGCAGTCAGCACAGCTGTTACTGGGCCTGTCATTCACACTTAGGGCCTGATCACGAGTTTGGAGGTATCCCGGCTGGGACAGGGACCAAAATTACTTGCGTTAGCGCCCACCCGTCTGGCTGTATTACCGCCGGATAACGGGTTGGATGCTAACTGTTACTCCCCATTCCCCATTGGGCCATTGGACCCAATGGGGAATTTTCGCATACTGCCTGCGGTAAATACGCTGAAAATTGGCATTTTTCCGACATGTTTATTCCCAGCTCTGAGCTGGGGGTAAGCACGCCAGACTCGAGATTGGGTGTACCCTTAAATGCGGCAGAAACACTGTTACTGCCACATTTAAGGGATACCGCCCAACTCATGAGCAGGCCCTAAGGCCCTGATCACGAGTTGGGTGGTAGCGTCCACCCATCCAGCGGTATTACCGCCAGATCAGGGGTTGGCCACTAATGTTACTCCCCATTCCCAATGGGATCCATTAGACCCAATGGGGAATTTTCTGAGTAATTATCACCTGGTAATACCGCCAGCGGTAATTGCACTGAAAATGGGAATTTTTCTGGTGTGTTTACCCCCAGCTCTGAGGTGGGGTAAACATGCCAGTCTCGAGATTGGGCAGATCCTTAAATGCAGTGGCAACACTGTTACCACTGCATTTAAGGGATACCTCACAATTCGTAATCAGGCCCTTTAGTCTTCCTATCATGCTCACACAATAAAGGGAGCTGCAGCGTTATAATGACCTAATGCAGAATCTATCTACTCCCATTTCTACCTAGCCTGCTGGCTAGCCAATAATGGACAGCGTCTGGTTCACCGCCAAGGAGGCAGTCCAGAGACCACAGGACAAAGGGATTCAGCAGAAGCACAACCATCCCTTTGCAGCACCAGTACATTGCTGTCTGGTGTGCCACACCCGCTGCTCTAATGGTTGCTGCGTTTGCTGATCAGGGACTACAAGGACCACCAAAACCTCTGAGAAGTGCTGTCCAGCACAGCTTGGAAAGGAAGCACAGTGAGCAGCAGCGTTATTTTTCATGTAGACAATCTATTTGGGTAGCGTTTCACTGCCAAATTTAAGAGAAATGTCAGACGGTAGTTACTGAGAATTTACCCCAATATTTTAGTTTTACAACAATTTAGTCGCGTGAGCACCCAAAATAAAGTCAATGGAGGTCATTACGACCCATGCGGTAAGTACACCAACTTTACCACCATGGTGTAAACTATGTTTACACCATGGTGGATGGCGGATTTACCGCCCCATTCCAAGGTGAGTGGGGCGGTAAATCCCCATTTCCCATTTACCCTTCCCCATTCATTTTTGCCCCATAGGGCATAATGGGAGTGGGGAAGGCGCTAATTACGGCACCGTAAATTACGGTGCCGTAATTAGCACCAAGGCGGTTTAGCGCCATGGATTTTAACGCCTGCTAAAAGCAGCCGTTAAAATTGGAATCAGGCGTTAAGGTTTAACGATGGCGTTAACCTTTACCGCCTGGGTCGTAATGACCTCCAATCTGTTTATGCAGGAGTTTTAAAATTGCACGAATACATATATTTCATCTTGAGACCAAACTCTGAATCAAATCAATCGCAGGTTCACTTCTTTAGAGCCATCCATGTCCAACCTGCTTTAGTAAGTGCAGCACACATTTTCGTCAATGGGCCTCATTACGAACTTGGCGGAAAGGCAACAATGGCGCCGGTAGTGCTACCAGCACCGTTGTTACCTCTCCGCCACATTACGAGTTGTGCTCGCCGGTGCCGGACTGCTCGCGTACGCGTACAGACCGGCACCCATGAGCAGAACTCGTTATTGCACTGGCACCATAATAAACGATGCCGGTGCAACCATGCTCCCGACCCCCATTCTGTACTATGGGGCAGAATGGGGATCAGGAGGCCGGCCACGCCGGCACCCGCGAATGGGCAATTACCAGCCCATTCATCTCGTAATGGGCCGGTAATAGCCCATTCGCGGGTGCCGGGCCGGTAGCGAGTTTGGCGGTAGCCGTGTCCCCAAAATCGTAATGAGGCCCAAAGTGTTTCTTCTTGCTGTTCAAAACCTCAGAGAAACGTTGTTACACGCAGAAGATTAGCTGTTACATTACGAGGTGGCCGGTCTGGAAATAAGGTGCCAGTAACAATGGGTACCACCAACTTTCCTGTGAACTACCGGCAGGCCTCAGGACCCTACCGGCAGACAATTGTTGCAGTCACCGGCACCGGCATCCCCATCTCATGGAGTCTTATGAGACTCCATGGGAATGGGGATTTACTGTCGTCTCCACCACCCATAATATCCTGGTAATAGCGGGATATCCGGCAGCAGAGACGGTATGGTAGTCTCCCGCTAACCCCTGGATTTACCAGCAGGATACCGGGGGACTCGTAATTAGGCCCTATGTGTAACAATACCATTATTGGCTCCTTTTGCCACTGTGTGAGGCCTCTTGTCCATGCTCTTCAAATGTCTTTCCTCGCCCACCTGTGAGTTATCTACTTCTTGACTCATGCCTGTCCCCAGAGGATCCAGCTCCATGGGTAAGCAAAGGTGCCTCTGGAGTGACCAGGCCTGGTGGTTATGTTAAAACGACCCCTTTGTTTTTACCTTCCGGCTAGACAGCGTTATCCTGTGAAACCAGATCAAGGCAACAGCCGAAGGCAGGATTGCACTGCCCTCTACTGTGTAAAAGAGGGACACCTGGGTCAGTGAGCACTGGGGTTTGCAGGAGGGCGCCCCCTCTCTGCTCCACGGAACAGCACCTAATCATCAATGAAGTCATGTTCTACTACATAATTCATAACAATAGAAATAAAAGCATGTTGTTTGGCACCCCCTGCTGGCCTGTGCCCTATACTGCAGAAAGGGTTGTCTAGTATTTGCACCTGACCTGACCCCAACCCAACTAGGTTGCCTATCTTTTGAAAGTGCGAGTCCGATATTGCCCTAAGAAAATCAGTAAACAGATGAAAAACTATGGAGTTCCCATCCGTACTCATCTCTCATCATTTAAAAACTGTCCTTACAAATGTTCCCTCCTAGGATCTGGTCTAACAAACTCATGTATCAGCAGGACCTGCGCACGCGCGGATGAGAAGGTCTTTGTGACCGGATACGCATCCATGGCCAATGAAGGTTACATCTTCGGAAGGTCGTGGCTCTGGGAAGTGCCTTCACCAGCCCACTGTATATGAGGCTGGGTTGGATTTTTGGTAAACAGCAAGAGGAAAACCTGGGCTCCTTGTGTACAGGGGGAAAGGTGGGTATAAGAGCCAGGTGCAACAAAGCCAAGAGATGGCTCTTCCGTTCTCTGGACTCAATCATGGAGGGCAGAGGTGGCATAGAGTGGGGCGCTACTTCCCATCATGGGTCTTCGGTCTGTGAGAGGGAAGCAGGAGAGTGCTTTCTCAAACTCGGAAGTGTATTCTAATGCTGTTTCCTTAACTATCGTCAAAGGGGATGCGTTTGCCGAGATCCAGGGAAAGTCAGCATTGACTCCATTGTGTGGCATGCAAACAAAATCTGCAGTCTCGTGCTTTGCATTTGCTCTTCATACGTGTTTCAACCTTGTGCCTCCGTCCTTGTAAGCACTTAGGGCCTAATCCACTGAAGCGTTTTATGAAGGCAAACCCCCATTGGACAATGCTCGGCGACGGTGAGTAAGGTCCTTAATGCCTGCCCCAAAACACTTCACATAGATGTTTGCTTTTGAGGCCTTGATGATGTTGGCAGCACGTACACTTTCACATAGTATTAGCAATTGCTAATACTAAAAGCCCGAAGAGTGTAAAAGCTAGGGGGGGTGTCGCCAAGGAAACAAAGTATTCATTTCCAGGTGCAGTGCACAACGCCACCGTGCCGGTTCAATGTGTGCTCTGGCACCACACATCCTTGACAATTCGCTTATATCCATGAGCAACCCGCTGGGAGTATTCATATCTCCCAGCTCCATCAGAGCTTGCCTGCACCCAAGCTGCAGCATGGAGACATTTAAGAAGGAAAGGCTGCCACATTTGCTATCTCGCTGCATCATGCATTGCTTCTGGACGCGTCTGTGACATACAGTCCGCCAGGGATGCCATTTCACCAAAATGCCTGTAGAAACGGAAGTGACATCACACAACCCTTGACCCCTGATGACATCACAGGACGTGATGGCAAATGACTTTTAGATTCTCCAGATGCGTCTAGCAACTGTGTTTCCAGGTGCTCTCATTTCAGCCAGATATAAGAACTTAAGCAGAGAGGGAGGCATGATTTGTCTACGATTAAACATTTGGGGAATGTCGGCTTGGGGTCTAAATATAAAATGTACAAAATGCAGTATTTGTAACAGGGTAACTGAGATCTCTAACACAGGCTACAGCTAAGGTATGAAACATATATAGATCAATGGATATAGGCGTATGTGTTATCTGTGGCATTGCTGTGTTAAACAAGCCAAAAAAGCCCTGACTTGGGGAGGCGTGCGCTGCTGTTTACCCAGGAGAAGAATGTTGCGAAAGCAAGACCTGAACATTAAATGATTGTCCAGGATCTAGTATCATCAGAATTCCCTGGTCATAAATGTGTCTATGAGTCAGCTATCACTACGATAGAAGAAACGAAGAAACCTATTAGACTGGCCTGTGTGCACACAGGGAAGGGCACCTGATAATGTTATCTTTGATGGAGTACAGTACTTGGGAAAGGTTCTTTCAATATACCCAAGACCCCCCCATAGTTTTTATTGTCTAAGCGTAATACTGGGTGCCAGAGGACTTACAAAAAAAACACCATTTATTGAAATAGCATTGCTGCACACATAAATCCATTGCACCACACAGTTATGTTAAATTAAAAACACCACAAGTTGCTTCTCACCCAGGGACTCACTGGCAGACTTCAAGCGCGCACTGCACACTACCCCTTTGTCAGACCCAGTGGTTCCCAATGGCATTGCACAACATTTGGCAACTCGCCTGTGAGCAATGCTGTGCCCTCCTGCCCCAAGCGTCTTAACAAAGCACAGGGCATGGCACACCCCGGGCCAGTCCGGACCACCAGATGTGCACAATGTCCATGATGATTATGGCCCTGCAGGGGCATGCACTACTCCAAGTGAAAGAAGTAAATATGCTTTTCAATCAAACTTAAATGTTTAACATAACATAGAAAGAAGGGGGTGGTGCCTGGTCCACAAATATACCAGGTGGCTGGTGAATTGATTTTTTGGAGGGTGTAAATATTCGCTACAAGTATATGATTGCGACTGAGCGCAGCGAGGTAGCCCGAACCAACGAAAATGTGTTTGGGGTGGGGGGTGGGGAAGATTATTTTCCCTCCCCAGAGAACATTTTTTGAATAATGGGTTAAAATGGTGCATTACACAGAACACCTTCTGGGAAAATGTGGGTAAAAGGCCAACAATTTGGGTAACAGGCCAACAATCGTTTTTTTAGGGTGAAGGGTAAATCATGAGAAAAGGTACAATAGATGCAACCACCAAATGTGCACAGGGCATTTCCCAATGCATTATCATGCCGGAACATGCAGTATAGGCCAGTATAAAAAAATGTTTATGCTGGCTGTGCCCATACATTTCCATGCTGGCTCCACCAACATATGGTAGTATTCCCATATAAAACCATAGTCATGTTTGTTTTAAGATTTTTTTTTAATAAATATCATTACTGGCACTGGGCACAAAAATGGCTCTGCCAATATATGGCAGTACTCCTATATAAGAACATACTCCTGTTGGTTTGGCCATTAAAAGTGACATGTCACAATGTGAAAACCTGTCCAAACTGGTTGCATTGTAAGCCATTCTAGACCGAAAAGAACACTTATCAATCTTGATTCATCATAGATGCTCAGTTAATAAAATGTCATGCTACATTGTAGCAAATGACAAATGTCTTCGCTCTCCTTCCTTGGCTGGCTTCCCTTTCACTTCCTACTTAAATTTAATTTCCTCTGTCTATTTTTTAAAACCCTCCACGATCTGGCTCCCCCTTATCTTTCTTCTCTCCTCTCTTTCTACCCTCCTTCCGCTCCCTTCTTTCAGCTGACCACTTCCTTCTCACCGTCCCTCCTTCCACATGTGCCTCCTCCCGCTTCCGCTCCGTTCAGCTCCTAGCCCCCCAGCACTGGAACTCCTTACCTCTCTCAATCCGCTCTATACCTACCTTTTCCTCCTTCTGCACCTCCCTGAAATATCTCCTTCTCTATCCCCCACCATGAATCCTTCCCACCTCTCATTCTCTCTTCTTCCCTTGACTCTTCCCTATGAGCCTCTCTACCCCCCTTCCCCTTATCCTCCCTCATTTTTGCCCTTATACCCCTTCCGCATCCCTCCTCCTTCCCTTCCTCACCCCTTCCCTATTCCCCCACAGATTAATTGCTCTACCTACTGTTTTATTGGTTCGATTCATGATTGTTTATTGCTTCTATTGTTATAATGTTCTATGTATTCTGTTGTTATAATGTAAATCGCTTTGGATGAAAGCGCTATATAAGCAAATAAATACAAATACAAAATACAAATACAGTAAAAAATATACACACAGCTAGACAAAAACATCAGTCTAGCGAGGTAACACTACTTATCATGCTTGCTTTTTTTAACATTGTTTTTATTGAGCATTTTAACATACAAAGAGAGCCAGATAACACCTGGCATCAACAATATGAAACAGCAGTAGAAGAATGCTAAACTTTAATGCACTCCCCCCCTCCCTGACCACCCCCTAGCACATAACCATACCAAGCCCAACCAGAAGTTGGGTACAGAAAGCATTAGGGAGAAACAAGGCACGGGTACGACAGTTTAGAACACTGACATAGTGAGGTCGAAAATGATAAGAAACACACAGGGCACGTTACAGTTGGTAAACAGATCAAGTAAAGATGCCATGGCTCCGGCAGCGCAGGAGAGTTACAGTCTCAACGCATCACATTCATCACTTAGGAGAACAGCGGACCAGTTCTGCACGAAGGAGGCCATTTTGTTGTTGGTTATAGTTGACAGTTATGCTTGCTTTTTTAAAGATGCTGAGTAATAAATGTCATACCACAGTAAGCAGTGTCTAAACTGACTGCACCAAAATCCCATTCTAGCCATTGAATGACACATATGAACTTGGCTCTGCCCAAAAGCAACAGTAAAACATGCAAAGTCAATAAAGGATGTGGCAAAAATTCTACAGTGATCTTGTCTCCCAGGGCCTTCCACACACATGCAGTGCCTTTCACCCACCGGTCAATCACCCATACATCCCCTCTCGCATTCACTCACACTGGATTCCCCACAAAGGCATACACAAAACCTCCCCCAGAATATTCAAATACACACTATCACATGCATACTCATTCACCAGTCACTCGCACACACCTTCGGTTACATGCACTCATTGCATTCTCTACACAGACACACACCCACCCACTGAGCCAGAACATTCAAAAGCACACCATCACATCCATACTCATTCCCTCTACACAGGCACACACTCATCCACCCATAACATTCTCTGCACAAGCAAACACCCACCCAGAACATTAAAAAACACACATCACATCACTTCTCATTCACCCACCAGTCACTCACACCTCCTATTACATCCACTCATTGCATTATCTACACAGGCACACACCCACCCACCCAGAACATAAAAAAACACACATCACAGCACTTCTCATTCACCCACCAGTTGCACACATCTTCTGTTACATCCACTCATTACATTCTCCACACAGGCACACACCCACGCACCCAGAATATTCAGAAACACACATCACATCACATCACTTCGTGTTCACCCACTAGTCACTCACACTTTCACTTACATCCACTCATTATATTCTCTACACAGGCACCCACTAACCCACCCGGAACATTCAAAAACACACACCACATTACTTCTCATTCACCCACCAGTCACTCACGCTGTCTCTTTCATCCACTCATTACATTCACTACACAGGCACACACCCATCCACTCATTGCATTCTCTACACAGACACACACCCGCCCACCCAGAACATTCAAAAACAAACACCACATCACTTCTCATTCATCCACCTGTCACTCACACCTTTTCTTTTTTACATCCACTCATTACATTCTCTACACGGGCACACACCCACACAGAACATTCAGAAATACACATCACATCACATCACTTCTCATTCACCCACCAGTCACTCACACCTTCTCTTACATCCACTCTTTGCATTCTCCACACAGGCACACACCCATACACTCATTGCATTCTCCACACAGGCACACACCCGTACACTCATTGAATTCTCTACACAGGCACGCACCCACTCACCCAGAGTATTCAAAAACACACATCACAGCACATCACCTCTCATTCAACCACCAGTCATGCACACTGTCTCTTACATCCACTCATTACATTCACCACACAGACACACAGCCATCCACGCATTGCATTCTCTACACAGGCACACACCCACCCTGAAAGAACACTCAAAAACACACAACACATCAATTCATATTCACCCACCTGTCACTCACACCTTCTTTTACATCCACTCATTACATTCTCTACACAGGCACACACCTACACAAACATTTCAAAAACACACATCACATCACTTCTCATTCACCCACCAGTCACTCACACCTTCTCTTAAATCCACTCTTTGCATTCTCTACACAGGCACACACCCATACACTCATTGCATTCTTTGCACAGGCACACACCTACCCATCCAGAACATTCAAAACACACATCACATCACTTCTCATTCACCCACCAGTCACTTACACCTTCTCTTACATCCACTCATTACATTCTCTACACAGGCACACACCCACCCACCCAGAACATTCAAAAACACACACCACATTACTTCTCATTCACCCACCAGTCACTCACGCTGTCTCTTACATCCACTCATTACATTCACTACAGAGGCACACACCCATCCACTCATTGCATTCTCTACACAGGCACACACCCACCCAGCCAGAACACTCAAAAACAAACATCACATCACTCTCATTCACCCACCTGTCACTCACACCTTTTTTTTTTACATCCACTCATTACATTCTCTACACGGGCACACACCCGCACATAACTTTCAAAAACACACATCACATCACTTCTCATTCACCCACCAGTCGCTCACACCGTCTCTTACATCCACTCTTTGCATTCACTACACAGGCACACACCCACCCACTTATTGCATTCTCTGCACAGGCACACACCCACCAAGCCAGAACACTCAAAAAACACATCACATCACTCCACATTCACCCACCTGTCACTCACACATTACTTTACATCGACTCATTACATTCTCTACACAGGCACACACCGATACACTCATTGCATTCTCTGCACCGTCACATACCTACCCACCCAGAACATTCAAAAACACACATCACATTACATCACATCACTTCTCATTCGCCCACCGGTCACTTTCACCTTCTCTTACATCCGCTCATTACATTCTCTACACAGGCACACACACACACACCCAGCCAGAACACTCAAAACACACATCACATCACTCCACATTCACCCACCTGTCACTCACACATTCTTTTACATCCACTCATTACATTCTCATTACATTCTCTACACACACTTTGCTTACCATCTCATTCCCTCATTCCCTCTAATCCTCCTCTGCACTCAACCTCACTGTCCCATACCCTCCCTGTGCCTCCTCTCACTTCCACTCTTTGGGCCTCATTAGGACCCTGGCGGTAAGGGGTCTACGCCAGCGTTAGCTGCGCCGACCCCTTACCGCCAAATACGAGTTCCCAAAGCACCATGGTCACTTCTACGCCCGCTTTTTGCGGGCGGAGAAATCCATGGCGCTATGGGACCTTGGTGTTAATTACGCCACCGTAATGTACGGTGGCGTAATTAACGCCTTCCCCACTCCCATTGAGCCCTATGGGGCCGAAATGGGAATGGGGAAGGGTAAATGGGTCAATGGGGACTTACCGCCCCGCCAACCTCGGAATGGGGCGGTAAGTCCGCCATCCGCCATGGCGTAAACGGACTTTACGCCATGGCGGAAAAGTCCGCCGATGGCGGAAAAAATCCGCCAGGGTCCTAATGAGGGCCTTTCTCTCTACTCGCCCCGCTCCACTGCAACCCACTGCCCATGAAATCAAAGCCAGCCCAACTGTGGGTCTCTTCAAAGCTTGTATTTAACTTCACTTAACTGCTAGAGAAGGGGCTCCTCAACCCTCCCCCATGCCCCCTACCTGACACTACCACTGCCTTCAGTGATGCTTACTAATGCCATTTTGCATATTTATATCATACTGCTCTTTAGTTTGAGGCACTTGCCCTCTTAATTTAATGTTAGCTTTGTAATACACCTGTTTTCTTGTGTATGCATATTTCGGTTTGTTTTGTTTTGTCCCTGGTATATGTCCCATTTATTTACACCCTCATAAACTGGCTCGCCACCTGATCTCATCTTTGGGATACTGGACAGGTACGTTTTGTGGGAATGCCTTCACCATCTGTATATGCTCATTGTAGGTCATTGCATCCCTGTTCTCCAAATAAATATAATACAAACAGAATAGAAGGTGTGGATAGCTAGAAAACTGATGTGTCCTGTTTAACTGTGTTGAATTCTGCTTAGCCTTTCAGCGTGGTAATGGGGAATAGGCACCTTTTTAGCCACACAGGAACACTACATGAAGCCATGCCATTTTGTCATGTTTTCCCGCTCTCCATCTCAAATTCCCTACTGTGAGGTCTTTCAGAAGGCTCATGTTCATGTATTTGTTAGATGTATTCATATATGTTGGATAGTGTACTATGGGTTCTCTCAAAGGTGTGGTGAAATCTCTGTATTGGATACTGTTTTTTCTAAATATATGTAATATTTATTCACAAACGTTCTCTTTTTCCAGTTCTACAAACATCAGAAATCAGGCATCAGATATCAGTATGATGACAACACGTGAACAGTACATGGAAAACATATTTAACAATAGTTGTAATTTCTGTAGTAGGACATGTTGAAACATCTACCATATTGAGTCCAAGGTCTTCACTCACAGAGTAAAAAGAACTCAGTCGGGGCAGCTCTTATGCATCACCAGAACACAGTGATCTAGAATAACAGACAGCGTTTGTGAGTACAACCCTTATGTATGAAGCACAGTGAAGCTAGAATGTAATGAAGTCAACTTTCTTTGCTGTGTAACATCAGTGGTTTCCAGGACAACACAGAAATAAAGGACCACCATCATTACAAGCATGAAGTATCTATCACGCGAAAAAACAAGCACACAACCAATTAAATTTAAAGGCCCTAGCAATAAAACAGAGAAGCTTCTGTTGATTTCCCATGGGAGAAAAGCGGAGTAAGATGGAGGGCACGAGAAGGAGGGTGCCTTTCTACCTACCAGGAATATTACAAGAAAGGTATGATGGTACATTAAAACCAATGATCAGATTGGCTGGTGGGTTGGTCATTAGTTCTTTTTATCAGAAATATCCTCAAGACAGTGGCCCTCACTATAACTCTGGCGGTAGCCATGCCCTTATTAAGGGCACGGCTGCCGCCAGAGTTGTTTTTTTTCCAGCACCCACGAATGCGCAGTATCCGGGTCATGCCGAGTGTGGCGGACCCGGTAATTGCCCATTCGCGGGTGCCGTTATGGCCGGCCTCCCGATCCCCATTCTGCCTCATAAGGCAGAATGGGGGTCGGGAGCATGGTTGCACCGGCACCGTTTAGAACGGTACTGGTGCAATCATGAGTTCTGTCCACGGGTGCCAGTATACACGCCTGGTCAGACCAGGCGTGCAGTCCGGCACCGGCGAGCAGAACTCGTAGTGTGGTGGAGAGGGTAACAACGGTGCCGGTAGCACTATTGGCGCCGTTGTTGCCTTTCTGCCACACTCATAATGAGGCCTCCTCAAATAACCAGGAAGTTCTGCATCCAACCAATACCTCACTCTCAGTTTGGATAGGCCTCCGCAGTGGGAAATTATGCACTACCTGGCCACCATAAGAACCATTACCATTCACCGTCGCCAATATTAAGTCTGTTGTTGGAAGTCAGACAGGTTATGCAATAAGGCCTTTTGTATAATATTTTCTTGAGGTCAACCCATGGCATGGTGCACTTCAGTGAAAACTCCTTTTCAGTACAAGTGCAGGCATGAACATGACCACAGTGCAAGGGCTATGGTGCCCCTTGTGCTTTCTGCCTACAGCATTCTTCAGATCATGCTTCAAATCCTTATAGAACTTATCAGGTGTCCAGTACAGGTGACAAAAACTGTGGGCCTCATTACGAGGCTGGCTGTACCCGTGCCTGTAGTACAGGCACGGCTGTCGCCGGTATTCATTTTTTTCCGGCGCCCAGAAAAGGGCAATTATCAGGTCATTACGACCTTGCCGGACCCAGTAATTACCCTCTTCTTGGCGCCCACATTTTTTTCCCCATTCCCATTTGAGCCCCATGGGGCTCAATGGGAATGGGGAGGGTGGTAGCACCGGTACCGTTAATAACAGTACCGGTGCTACCATCAAGTTCTGCTTGCGGGTGCAGGTACGGCCACCAGGTCAGACCTGGTGGCTGCAAGGGCACCCACGAGCAGAACTCGTAGTATGGCGGTATGGTAGCAACAGTGTCGGTGACGCTACCGGCACCGTTGTTGCCTGACCACCATACTTATAATGAGGGCCTGTATGTCTGTAAATGGCTACTGTCAAACTGTGGCAAGAAGTTGAAATCCAAAGGTTTTTCTTGACTCTTAGCAGAGAGTTTCTGTCTGTAGTTTTGCAAGAAATGCTGAAATGGTCTGGCTGCTAGCTTAGATGACAGAGAAAGGAGAATTTATTTACAGCCCCCCCTGTTCAGAAACACTGTTATATGGACAACGCCATATTTTTACTAGGCCTGAAAATCAATTTCTCTGTAGAAATGCAGCTCTCCCATCCCCAGCGCCTCGCACAGCCAGTCCACACCATTGTCCCCCCTTCCAGCCCTGTGCAAGCCCTGTTCTCACGGAAGCCCAGCCATGTCTTGTTACAATCCCGTAGTATTATTTCCAAAAGGATGTGCTCTGCGGAGAGCATGAGACAGTGACAAGTCATAAATCCAAGTGCCCATTCATCTCCACTAAACTGCCCGTGCCCTCTCAACCCCCACCCTGCCAGGCTAGAGCACACCAGCTCGACCCCCAGTTCCTTTCATGCTGATACCCATCTGACCCTCCCATGCCCCAACCACTCCAGAACCCCCACCACAACCCTCATCCCATGTAGCAGTATATTCTCCCAAAAGCAAAACACGTCCACCTATATCACTAGGACCCAAGAAGGTCCGATGGTAGATCAAACCTTTGGGGCGGGCCTCTGGGTGTAGGGATTGCGGTATGATAGAGAATCCAAAGTGTAGAGGTTGGAATGCCAAGATATTAGCTCATTTCATATAAGTACCCCAATTATTTCTGCATCATCAGTTCCTGTTGTTTAGTTTACTTAGATAGTATGTTGCACCCTCGACAGGACCTTCACACCGCAGAGATGAGCCCACCAGACCCACGTGTGCCAAGAGCAACGGAGATACAGCACCCAATTAACATCTTGTATCCCTTATAGTATAAACTGTTCTATAGGCTCCCCTCCAATCCGATGCAAGAATGTGTACACTATGTATGTCAAGAGTGGCGGTGAGCTTTGCACTACGTTATGTTTTTGATAAGGCTACGTTAAAAATGAAAAGATGACTCTTTTGAAACTTGGGGTGAAAACCCGCTGGAAAGAGTGTCCCCGTGATAAAACACTGTGTAGATCGTGAAAGAAAGACCTTGGTCGTGAAGCCAGCGGTGCGGGCTGCACTCCCGTGTACCACTCTGGTGTGGTTTTAGTACAATACTTAAAATTCGACACATTATTGTTGTGGTTTACAAAACAAATAGGTTTTTATTTTATCTTTTTCTGCTTATTATTTTCATAAGCTGTAGTCCTTCCAAGGGAATTCAAAATTATGAGGCTGAAATGTCACATTGAGGCCTATGCATTTCGTGTTGAAAACCCTTCCTCAGGGCCTGTGAACATGTAGGCTTTAATCTGCCTTCTGGTTAAATCTCCTAACATTAGTGATTACAACAGTTAACAGAACAATCACAATTTCCACAATTAGATAATGAGAAACCATTCATCAAGTGGCAGCACAAATTAATCATCCAAAAAAGCATGATTGAACAGTCGAGTATGAATAAAAAGTTCCATATATTTTACTAATAGTGTATCATAAAGTAGATCATTGGTTTGATCATCATCCAAGGGGTTCATCAGTTAAGATAAATCAGAAAGAAAGAGGAAAGAGAGAGTTCAAGAAAAAGTAATACAAACAAGTGAGCACACTTTCAAAAAACGGAAGTGTTAATTATTAGCACTGCTAATCTTCAGAAAGTGGTCAGAAGACTGACCTGCTGTTCGCATGTATAGAACTCCATGAAAAGCCTCACGGAGAAAGAGCAATCTTCTGTGCCCAATTGTATGATCGTAATCTTTAAGGTTAATAAAGCTTTGTTATATATTTCTCTTTTGTGGGTCTATAAAGAATACAATAATGTAGGCGAAGTCTATTACCTGAAAAATGTTGAACGTAAAAGCGTCTGACCGCTACTGAAACTGACGAGCAGAGCGCTGCGGGAACTCGCACGTAGACTCAGGCTTGCTAAGTTGTAATGGGTTGCCTAGGGAACAATGATACCTTCTGTAAGATCGCAGATCTGTAATGTTAATAGAGCCTTGTTATGCCGCTCTTATGGGAATAAGCAAAGAGTAAGATTATGTGGGCGAAGTCAGCTACCTGAAAAGATGTCGAACATTAAAGTGGCTCGCCGCTGCAGAAAATGACGAGCACAACGCTGTGGAAACTCGCGTGCAGGCTTGGGCTTGCTAAATTGTAGTGGGTTGCCTTGGGAACAGTGATGCCTACGTGATTCGATGTACGCTGTAATGCGTGCGTGTAAAACGGAACGGACATCTTGGAATGATGTTATTAACCTATGTGATTGATAATGAAAGCGAAAGATCGCTTGGTGCAGTAATGTCAAACAGAATGCTTAATGTATGTAACGTGAATGTTGTGAAATAAAAGAGAAATGTAGGAAATCTTATAGAAAAACAAAAAATAGAAAAAAGTGAAAAATTTGGTATGTGTAAAAATATCATACAGTTAATGATCATAGATTATAATTATTTGCACATTGGGAAAAGATGATGAAAACAATGTGCCTGAAGCTCACAATTCTAGTGTAAGAATATGTCTGAAGCTCATAATTCTAGTAAGTAACAAAACTACAAAAAATTACAAATCAATAATGGTGAAAAACGTTCAATCAAAGGAAATGAAAAGTAAAAAATAGTTGGAAATTACTCAAAAAAGTAACGTTTTTATAAGAAGCAGCTTAAATCCAGTTCTTCATTCATCCCTTCAGGTGTCAGGGACCCAATTTTCTCAATCCATAATGCTTCTTTTTGGGCTCTCAATTTTTTCGTGTTCATACTCTGTCCTTTGGTAGAGATCACCTCTAGTACTGTAAATCGTAGTTGTGCCACTGTGTGACCATTTTGATGAAAATGTCTCGCCACTGCTGACGTTTGATTGTTCATTCTAATGCAGGATTTATGCTCGTTAATACGCACACGTATTTTGCGTGCGGTCTCCCCAACGTAATACATAGCACATGGGCATTTAATTGTGTAAATGACGTTTTCTGACAAACACGTAGCGTGTTGTTTTAATTGAACTTTCTCTCCTTTCCTCGGGTGTGATATGTAAGGTCCTTTAATAATGTTGTTGCAGTTGCCGCAACTCATGCACGGGCATGTCCCCGGATATTTATCAACTGCTTTCTGTTTCGATTTCCTGTTATGTGTGTCGACCAATACATTTCGTAGGTTGTTACTCTTTTGATACGCAAACACTGGAGGTTGTGCAAAAAGATCTTTAGTTCTTTGATCATTCTGTAAAATAGTCCATCTTTTTAGAACACTGTCTCTGATTTGTCGACTTTGACTCAAGAATTTGGTACCAAAAACCAATTCTGGCTTTGGCAGTTCTTGTTTTTTTGTCAGTAATTGGGTGCGGTGTTGTGCATCTGTTTTGATCCTGGCTGCTGTAAGATCATCCTCTGGATATCCTCTTTCTTTAAGTTTCATGTGTAATTTATTCAGTTCCAGATCACATTCTACTGGATCGCTTACAATTCTTTTAATTCGCAGCATCTGGCCAGATGGTAGGTTAAGTAGGATGTTTGGTGGGTGGAAGCTCATTCTAGGAAGGAGGTTGTTTCTGTCAGTAGGTTTAGAATAAAGTTTTGTCAAAATTCTCAGCCCTTCGATAGCTGTTTGTACATCTAGATAATGAATATTTGGATTCCCTATCTCCATCTTGAATTGTAGTCTGTTGTCGATGTTGTTCAAATACGAAAGGAAATCGTTCAATTCATCTCAACTGCCTGACCATATTCCAAATATGTCGTCGATATATTGATTCCATTTTTTCAGATGTGTACTCCATTGGGGGTGATTAATGATGTGCCTGGTTTCGAAATCAAACATGAATGTGTTCGCATAAAATGGTGCTATGGTGGCTCCCATGGCGGTTCCAGTTAATTGCTTGTAATATGTTTCTTTATATTTGAAACATGAATTTTTTGAAATGAATTTCAATAGAATCATCAAAAATTCCTTATTGGCTCCTATTGGTCCTGCGTCTAGCAGTAGCTTCTCAACTGATCTTTGCCCCAGATCATGTGGGATGCTTGTGTAAATGCTTGCAACGTCAATGGTAAATAGAATGTCTTCTGCTGTGAGTTCAATATTTTCCAAAATCTGTAAGAAATGAGTAGTGTCTTTTACATATGTTGAGGTCTGTTGAATGACTGGCTGTAAAAAATAAACTAGATAAGTACCTAAGGGTTGCAAAATACTCTCTGTTGAAGCTACTATTGGTCTACCAGGAGGATTATTGAGTTGTTTATGAATTTTCGGTAGAGTGTACAGATGCAGCATCTTGGGATAAGAGGTCCATAAATATGCTTTGGTTTTGCTGCTGATCCAATGGTTTTCTAATGCTATTTCAAGTATGTTGTTGAGTTCGGCTTTGATGTCTTTGGTTGGATCGTGTAGTAGTGCTTGGTATATCGCTGTGTCTGATAGTTGTCTCATACATTCTACATTGTGCTGTTCGGTGTCCTGTATAACTATGGCACCACCTTTATCCGCTGGTCTGATGGTTATAGAGTCGCCTGTAAATAAGTTCTTTATAATGGATAATTCTCCTCGGTTCAGGTTTTTCCTTTTGGGTTGATGAAATTGTATTTTCTTAATGTCACTTAGCACCATATTATGAAAAATGTCAATGGCAGGTATGTGCACTGGTGGATTGAATGTACTCTTGGCTTTGAATGGCTTTGACACTATGTATGTCAACATCAGTGATGCTGTGTGTCCTTTTAATGTGCTGCCCGTGTAATGTTTCAGCAGAGCACTCTCGGGCTGAGAGTTCCTGTCAAATCTTGACGTGTCGAGAAGAGTATGAGGGCCTCTGTCCCCAAGTTTCCCACAGAGAGAAGTATGAACACTCTCTGTGCAATATTTGAGGCCACAGGTGTGGTTGTTCAATCTCAGAAAGCATGAGCCGCTGAGGACCCCGAGGCTGCTAGAGGAAAACACTTAATTAGCACGAACAGGCACAGTACAATAGCAACAGGACGTAACAACAGGAAATGTGCTTACCTAAACCTCGGGGAAGGGAGCCCTGAAGCTGATAATGTATATCCAGAGAGGGCGCGTGAGCAGTAACTGAAGTGGAGCTGAACACTGGAAAGTCCAGTAGTACACACCTGGTTCATTCTTGAAAGTTCGTAACAACCAAGAGAAACGTGGAGGTTGATGAGCACGTGAAGAAAAAGCAAGTAGCAGTTCACAGATGACACGAAGGAAAAACCGTTAAGCAATCCAAGAGTCAAAAATCCATGCGAATGAGTAAACAAGCGACGGTGCCGAGGATCAATCAATTAGCAGTCCATAGTCTGTAAACCGGAGTTTACCGGTGGTCGGAAAATCCAAGTATTCGTGTAGATAAGCAACAAAGCCGAGGATCAAATCAGTAGCAGTCCGTAGTACATAAACCGGGGTCTTGAAGCCGTGAAAAGATCTTGAAGGGTAACGCTGAACAGGCTCCTAAGAACAGCTGTGAAGCAGCGAGTGTTTGAATTGCTGGGGTTTTTATGTTGAATGTCTTCCAATCACATGAGCGGAGGCATGATCACGTGACCAGGAAGACGTCAAGTGACCAGGAAGTCGACGCGACAGCGTGAGCCTTCCATACTGCAGTCTCCATCGTAAATGCCACTGTAGACGATGAACCCAACGAGAACGTAAGTCGCCTTTACTTCTGATCAGTAACCTCTCACGCGGCCCCTGTACTGCAGAAAGTGAACCATTTCTAGGTGTTGGTAATGTACTAGAGGGAGGAGGTGATTTCGGGAGGCCAATAGAGACATAAACTTTTCTGTGTCTGGGGGCGTGAATATGGCGCATGGTGGTATGACCGCTGCTGTGCGTGACAGTTCCTTCCTGGAAATTTTTATGATTATATAAACTTTGTTATCTTTGCAACTCATCACCTGGTCTTATTCCCCTAACGAGGCATTTATCTTATTTTTGAATATTATTGGTACACGTGCTAGTCGGGTGCCTTCATTAGACATGGGCAAAAATTAAGACCTAGATTCATGGTTCCGCCGCAATAATATTAGGGTGGTGGGAATACCTGAAACAGCGGTCAAAGGCTCAATGGAGACATTTCTGGAGAAGCACCTCCTGAAAATAACGGGGAACCATGCCCTTTCCGATCAATTCATAATCGAGAGACCACACAGGTCACCTGGGGTACGCCCTACCAGGGCACCCACTTACCACAAATCTAAATCCCCCAGGGGCAGAAAGGCACCTAAGAACACCCAGGGGTGAAATGTTAGGATTGTCAGGTAGTGACAGGCCGACTACAGACATTATGTACAATAGGCGCTGCCTATTGTACATTACTTTACCCTATATTAGTGGTCAGGCATCACTTCACTGCCAAATAAGCACCTCTTAACTGAGCGTGGTTCGCTCGTGGTAAAACGTTCTTCCAAAAGGAAAGGTTGCAGTGAAACTGCACAATGGCATTCTACTTTAATTTATGATTGCAATGATGGTTATGATATCATATGATATGGCATTTTCAACGCGCCTGTACACAAGTGTTTCTATGCGTGACAAGAAAAGGAGGGGGAACAAGGGAGACGAAATAACGATCTTACTAGGGCTTGTGTCATTCAGATTGCTCAAGTGCGCGGAAGAGGTAAAGGAAGAAGTACCAGGGGGAGGGGAAGTGGGAAGTGCAGTTGACTTACAACTGCAGCTAGCGGGTACCTCATAAGTGTAGAGAGAAGGGACTGCAGGGTTGCAGATACATACAATTAAGTGCTGGGGAACCTGGAGGCAGTGTGAGGGCAACCGAACATGCAGGAGCTTGGGCCTGAGTTCTGCGGGTGACCAGGTGACCTGTGCACGGAGCAGTCAGGTGCATCAGCAGGGGAGAGGAAGAGAGAAAGCGGAAGCGAAAAGGAAGGTCTTGAGTGGCTTCAGAACCAGAGGTGGTTCGGCTCAACCTTGAGAGAGGCAGGGAGGCTGTTCCAGAGGGAGGTCCCAGCCGAGGAGATAAATGTTTTGGAACAGTAAGCTGGAGGTAGAGCAGTCCCAGGCCCCAGAAAGCCTTGTGGACAAGGCAGAGGGCATTGAGCTTGATCCTTGCAGTCACAGGGAGCCAGTAAAGATATTTCAGAGATGGAGAGATACAACCCCTGGCTTGAGGCCAAGGACAAGTCTTGCAGAACTGTTCTGGATAAGTTGAAAAGGTCGAAGAGTAGAGCCAGGACGTTTTAGAAAGAGGCTGTTGCAATAATTCAGCTTTCAGAGACCAGAGCTCTGGATACAGTGGCCTTCTGGGGGAAAGTGAGAAAAGGAAGAATACCTATGAGGAGGTGCAGCTGACAGTTTGACTTCTTAGAGATGTCAGAGATGTGAAGAGAGAAGGAGAGGGTGGAGTCAAAGATGGCACCAAGGTTCCTAGTCTCACAGGAAGGAGCAGGAAGAGGGCCAAGAGTGGTTGGAAGGAGCAGGAAGAGGGCCAAGAGTGGTTGGCCCCAGAGAGAGAGAAAAGGAGGGAGTGCGTGTCCCAATGAGCAGGATCTTAATCTTACTGGCATTAAGGCAGAGATCGTTGGCAGCACACCATTCCTGAATTGCAGCCAGACAGTCTGGTATGAATAAGCAGAGGTGGCTGAGGGGAGCCTGAAAGAGAGCTGAGTGCCATTCGCATAACATTGAAAATTGGAGCAGAAAGTAGTGATGCAGTGGGCAAAAGGTGCCAGGTAGTGATTGAAGAGGTTAGGCCTCTGGGGAACACCACAAGTAGAAAGAGAGATAGAAGATAGGAAAGATCCCAGTTGGACCTGAGAGCGTCAGTCGGTGAGAAAGGAGGTCAACCAGTCCAGGGCCTGATCAGTAATTCCAAGGTTGTCCCGGAGACGATTGAGCAGGATGGCATAGTTGACCGTGTGAAAAGCAGAGGATAGATCAAGGAGAGTGAGGATAAAAGTGAGATTAGCATTAAGATTGGAGAGCAAGTCTTCATTGATATTCAGGAGAGCAGTTTCCATGCTTTTGGCAGTTCTGAAGCCAGACTGGTGGTTATGGAATCAACCAACAGATTCAGTATGTAGATTAAGCTGGGAGATGGGCAGCTTTTCCAAGAATTTGGCCAGGAAGGGAGTGATGGAAATCGGGCGATAGTTAGCCAGAGAAGAAGGATCGGCCGAGGGCTTCTTTAGAAGGGGGTGCACAAGAGAATGCTTAAGGGGGAGACGAAAGTTACAGTGGCAAAGGAGTGATTGCAGAAATCGGCCAAGGCTGGAACAAGGGTGTCAATGTGGTCCTTCAAGTTCTGGATGAGCAGAAGAGCACCTGCTTTGATGAGTCTTTCATAGATCAGACTTGTCTAGAAACATCGTATGGGGTGAACAGGGGACAGGAGGAGAAAGGAAGAGGAAAGACGGCCTCAGGCGGGCCAGGAGTGGTAGAAGAGGAAGTGGAGGTAGAGGAAGAGAGGGTGGACGGGATGTCCTGAGTTTTAGTAGTGTAATGAGAGTCCAAGGCCGTGCAGAGGACCTGGGAGGTAACAGGATAGGTAGAGACTGCAGCAGGATTGGCCAGCTCCTTACAGATTTTGAAAAGTTCGGCTGAGTTGTTAGATGCCACCGAGATGCAGACTTGGATGTAGGCTCACTTCTTAGAGAGGGCAGGGAGACCGTACTGCCTTTGGAGCAGGCGGCAGGCCAGTTTGTCCGGGGAGGGGGTGCCCTGCCTGAGGCCCTCCACTTCCTGTCTGCCACCCTATACTTGCGTTTAAGGGCAGCGAGGTCAAAATCATACCAAGAGTTGAACTTGGATTTGGGCTTCAAGTGGATCCTCATGACAGGGTCACAGATATCCAGAGTTTTAGAGATAGAGAGATGAAGGTTAGAGATGGCTGTGTCAGGGTGTGAGTCAGCCAAAAGTGCAGGAGGAGGAGAGAAAGTAGCTGCAAACACCTCAACTGACACACGCTTCATGGATCGCATGACTGCGAAGGTAGGTGGCAGTGCTGGAGTCGGCTTGACCTGCGGGGAAGAAAGAGAAAGGTGGGAAGAAAGGGGAAAGTGATCACTCCAAGAGAGAAGAGTGGTGAGACCGTTAGAGAAGGGGTCGTGTGAGGTGATCAGAACATCCAGGGTGTGCCCTGCAGGCAGAGTGAGTCGGGCCAGAGGGAAGAATAGAGAGAGAGAGAGAGAGAGAGAGAGAGAGAGAGAAAGAGAGAGAGAGAGAGATAGAGAGAAAGAGAGAGAGAGAGAGAGAGAGAGAATTGCATAGGTTTGCGAAATAATCCTGAAGAAGGGCTGGTAGCATCCAGGTGGATGTTCAAGACTCCGAGGAGGAGAAGTTGGGAGGTAGAGGCAAGGAGCGAGGAGGAGAGGTCAGCCCACTCAGAGAGGAAGAGAGTGACCTGGCCAGGCAGCCTGTAGATAGTGCCCACAGTGAGAAATAGGGCAGGAGAGGTGGAGAGCCTGCAGACCAGGCATTCAAAGGTAGTAGTGCTGCATTGGAATGATAGAAGCAGGGATCCACTCTGGGAAAATCAAGGCTAAACCCCCACCAGGACGGTTGGTTCAGGGTTCACAGAGGATCTTGTAGCCATTGGGAAGGAGAGTGTCGAAACTCGTGAAAGAGCTGGCCGAGAACCAAGTCTCAGTGAGGCTGAGTACATCCAAATCCATCTCTTCCAGGAGATGGCAGATGTCAAAAGAGTGTTTGACAGCTGAACAAGAGTTTAGAGTAGCGATGTGGAGCAGGTTGCCACATTTGAAGGTCTTCCGGGGAGGGGTACAGCCCAGAAGTACACACTGCGGCATTGTTGGAGGTGCCCATGGATGGGCAGAGGAGAAAGGAAGAGAAGGCAGGGTAGTCAGAGAGGGAGAAGAGAGTGCCAGAGGGGTGGCAGAGGAGGGAGGAAACAGGGTGGCCGGAGAATCATAAGTGGGTGCCGAAGAGGTGCCAGAGGAAGGAGGCAGCAGAGGAGCCAGAGAGGGGTAAGAAGGGATAGCAAGAGAGGAAAGGAAGTTGATAAGGCACGGGAAGCGTCTGTCTATTAAAGAGCAGCAGATTGGCCTGAGTGCCCTGGACCAAGACGGTGCCATTTAAGTAGACATTAATGATGGTCTTAGAGGAGTGGAAGGGGGCCAGGAGGGCTTTCCACCCGGTGCCACCATTAATGGGAGAAGAGGAAAAAGGAGAGAGAACAAAGACCATATGGAGGTCCATAGGCCGCGAGAGGGAACGACAAAGAGTATGTCGGTAAGGGTCTGTCTGGAGGAAGCACTGGTATAGGTATCAGCAATAGGGAGGCCTGGGTTGGAGACCAGGATGTCCCTTTTGAGCTTCTTCCTGCCAGACTTAATGAGAGGGATAGGATAGTTGATAGAAAAGCAGTTTGAAAAGATAGATGAGACAGAGACCACCATAGGGATGTGGGGAGGAAAGAGGGGAGTAGGGAGAGGGTAGTCCAGGCAGGGGAGGGTAGAGGGAAAATCACACAGGGGGGCCAGACAGGAGGGAGGCACGGGGAGACACAAAAGGGAGGGGCCACAGCAGTTAACAAGAACAGACCTGCAAATCAGATGCTGTACAGAACCATCAGAAAGAAAAGAGCATAACAGGGAACCTAGGAGTAGAGAATGCAGATGTAGTACAGAACCAAGGCAAAGCCAAATCACAACAGGGAACCTGGAAGTAAAGAGAGCAGATGCAATACAGGACCAAATGAAAAACACAAAGGTCAGCAGGGAACCTAGAAGTGAAGAATGCAGGCAATTTCAATGTGATGGCACAAACCGTGGATAGCCACAGAATATCAAGAACCATAGAGAGCAAACACCAAGTCACTACAGTCAACAATACAGTCCACAGGGCACAGAACACAACAGCAACCTAGAAGAAGAATCCAGGCAATGCAAAGTAATTCCGGAATAACGGTGGAGCACGAGAAAGTGTCAGAATAGTACACAATAGATCAAAGAGGGAAGGGCTGAGATGTGAGAAGAAGGAGGAGAAATGCAGGAGGGGATAACGGAAAAGGATGCAGTGACCTACAATGCGAGGGGGCACATGCGGCCAAGATGTTGGCTAAGTATTTGAGCATAGCACAATACAACACACACAGATTTGACTTACCTGATCAGTCACAGTAGGTCGGCAGCTGCAGGCTACGTGCTATCACGGCAGACACCGGCAGACAACACTGGAGCTGTCCTTAGCCTCTGGTCCTTGGCCGAGGGGGTTGCCATTGCAGGGGGTGACATGGGTGGCCGATTTAAAGGGCCTGTCAACTGCCGGCAGCACAGTGGGCGGAAGGGTGGGGAGGGCCAACAACAAGGAACAAAGGGAGGGGGGAGCGGGCACACAGGTGCTGGAGCGTGAGAATAAAACTTTTACAAGTGCCCAATTTACTGTTCCATGGAGCACTTGTCCTCACCCCAGCACCAGAGAAGTTGATGTTGGCATTGCCTGATGATGGTGGGAATGGCTTGTGGGAAAACACATGTTGGTGCATGCTTACCTGCTGTCTGAGCAGCGCTTCTGGCCCTGGGTCCTCCTGGCCCAAACAGGTCCAAACAGGAATTCCCCTTTTGAACCAGGAATTCACCCAGGCGAGGGATACCCTTGATCTAAGAGTTAACAGCAGAAAGGAAGAGGTGTGGCTAAGAAGGTGGGTGGTGCTTAGGCAAGGTGACCTATATCCACTTGAACCTGAAGGCACCAGGTGGGCAGGGCTTAGGCCAGGTGGCCTAGATCCACTTGCACCTGCTCCCCACCTGCAAAGGAAAGAGGCTAGAGGGCTGTTTAAGTAGGGGAAAAGAGTGGCAACCCAGAAGGCACCAGGTGGGCGGGGCTTAGGCGAGGTGACCTAGATCCACTTGCACCTGCTCCCCATCTCTGGGTCAATCCCTATAGTGTAACATGTTATACTGGAATGCTTATGGGGGAGGATGGGGGCTAAGCACAACTACACTGGAGGTTGGGGTTTTAACCACTGATGGTGGGGTGCAGAAAAGACATTTCAGTAAACCTTTTGGGATATCAGTGTCGAGGCATGCTCTATACGACAGTAGTATACATGGTTCACTGCTGATTGGGAAAGTATTTGCTGGGATATGGAGGAAAATGTCCTTTATTTACCACGTCCCGGTGTGCATAGGTGCCCTGCATCTCTTTGCAGCTCTTAGCACACGGGACGCCTGGCGGCAGTCGGGACCACACCTTTTCTTCCTTGATGGTGGTGCCGATCCTCGTCAGGCATCCCTTTAGCTAAGAGATGCAGCAATCATTTTCTTGTGATCACTGTATCTCCTAGTGGAGGCTCCAACCATTGCCTGGCATTTCTTTAACTGAGAGCCGCAGCGATCACCCATAGTTAAAAGAATGCCTGGCATGAGTCAGCGCCACCATTAAGGAAGACAAGGCGAGCCTGTTAGAAGCCAAGGCCTTTTTCATAAAGACTGAAGCTCTCATGCATGAGCGAGAACTTCATGCTTTATAAAAAAAAAGTCAAAGCGTTTTGTTGTGCGCTACCTTGCTTGGGGGGCAGGAGGTACTCCCTGAGTTGAGAGTGACCGTATAATAAACTATTACACAACTATGTTGCGATGTATGCCATCAATGAGAGCAGCATTACAGCGTGAGGTGATGTCTTTGTTGTCCATGTATGAAGCAGTTCAGCAAGCAGAGAGCTCTGAACCTGTTGTTCAGTGTAGCCTTTACCAAGCACCATTTCAGCTGTGTGTGCATCTGTGCTTCTTTCACGGATGAGAGCAGGCCGGATATGCATTTAATTTGTATGTAGCAGACATCAGGGTGCGAAAAGGTGCTGCAGGGGACCATAGTGGAAATATATCACAGTTCCACATATTCTGTGTGGCTCTCATTGAGGCAATTCCAATCAAAGAAACATTTCATCTGCTAGTCTGTGTTCATGATCATGCAAAACGGGGGACCTCGTGGGACGGGCCAAATCCGGACAAGCTATTTATGTGTCTGGCGGTGCAGAAAAAAGTGGTGGAACAGAATCACCGCCAAGTTTCCCCCCATCCGCCATACCACGAGTTTGGCCCTGGAATGGGGGATTTATCTGCAACATCATGCTGGAGGTAAATCCTCCCACTTTTTGCCGAAACATCTGCAAAATCGTCAGAATTACAGTGGCGGTAATTCCGCCGAAATCCCCAATGGAGTCCTGTGGACTCCAAATCAATGGGGACCAACACTGCCACCTCAACTTGTAATCCGGTGGTAAATCAGACGGACCAAGTGGTGGTAACAGTAATTCGATTGGGCAGTATTCTGGCAGATTTACTGTTTGAATAATACCAACTCGTAATGAGGCCACTGTGCCCAAACCTGATGAGCATGGTACAGTCTACAAGATCAGCAGTAAGTGTACTTTTCCCAATGGGGAGCAAGCCTGGTTTATATTTTGCCCAAGGGGAACATCAGAGCCCATAATAAAATATGACAGGCATGGCTGTATAGACCCCTATTCACTACTGTGTGTCCCCTTACAAATGTAGTAATGGCTAACAGTTTATACATGTTGGCCCACACAAACCTTTTAGTTACTTTTGCTACTAGAATCAGCCAGGATGCGTCTGGTTGGGGGAGGGGCGGCATATAAAGCACATGGTTCTTCTTAGGTGCAATGGCTAACTCAACATTAATGTATCGTAATGCTGAAAGCCTTACCCAGGTCGCCACTTTGGATCTGCCTGACTTCTGCTTCATCCGCAAATATTACCACCCTTATGAAACCCATTAAAAATGGTAATGATGGATATCCGGCTTTGATTTGGGATATAGAAGTGTTGGCTGATGAATATTTTCAGTGGGGTAAGGGAGGGCATAATTAGTTCTCATTAATGAGTGCGAGCTACTGAGCATAGCGAGACAGCACAAAACAACTGAGAGAGGATTGGAGAGTCCCCCATACTTTATTTTTTAAAACAATGGCTTAGAATGGTGCATTTTCAGTACAATATCCGTGAAAAGTCGGGCATAAAGCAACGTAATTTACAATCGGTTCTGCAGGGTAACACATGAAAACATCCAATAGATCCCAAAACAGCAACAGCACAGAGCAGCATTTTCAGGATGCAGGTGCCCCCACTATATGAACTCCTCTTCACCGTGAGAACAACTTTGTGCTTGCATTGCCCAATTATGCCAGTATTGCAACTGTAACAACACACCGATGACTGCTTTGACTAATCAGGCAAGTTCTACCAGCCACTCTAAGAGCACATTGGTCTTGACTTTGCCTAATAACGCCAACACACGAACACACTTGCCTTGGCTTTATCAAATAATGCCAATACAATACAACATGCCCAATGATACCAAGGCCAGCACTCGGTCTACTGTAAAACACTCTTTTCTTGGCTTTGCCTAATAAGGCCAGTACTGTAAATGAAATAACACACTTGTCTTGGTTTTGCTCAATACGGCCAGTACAGTATGTGAAAGACCAAATCCACCATGGCTTTGCCCAAATAGGCCAGAACTGCCAGCCTCTGTAAGAACACCTTCTCTATACTTTTTGCAAAAATGCCAGTAATGTCACTGTAAGAACACCCTTGGCTTGGTCCACTAATGCCATATTGCCATGCAAAACACATTTCCATGGCGCGAGACATTGGCTCTCACCTACGATGTGCATTGCAGGGGGGTGGCCTTGCGCCATAAAATGGGTATAACAGGGCAATATGGCCCGGGCTAATGTTAAATATATGCATGGGAAAATGAAATGAAATTTGTTTCTGTACACATTAATCATTAACAGGGCCTTCTGGGCGGGAGACTGATCCATCGGTGCTAGACTTGAACACCGGCAGACCCCGGCTGCTTACAAGGCCCTGCTTCCTCAGCCTATGCCCAGTGCTGCTGCTTTATGCGGAATAAAGTGAAGCCGGATTTCTTCCTGAAAGCGACATTCAGATCATAACTGGCTGTACATGGGGGGCAGGGAGGGAGACTGTGCCTAATGGGAAGAGAGATCATGGCTGCCTTTGATAATGTGTCCCGCTCCTCTGGTTGGTGTTTTTCAGGAGGCGGCGATGCCAGCGGAATAATGCCCCCCAAACCTGACTTTACTGAGGCCCTGCGGACCCGAGTGGATATCACTCAGTCAAGAGGATCTCTGGGTATCCCAGCCTCGCTGGGCCATCATGTCCGTTTTTTACCATCCACCAATCACAGGGTCATGTACTAGGTTCCGGTCCCCTCCTAGTAGTAATGGAAGTGAGCCTATTTCAACAAAAACTAGATTTCAGCAGAAGAAAGCTGTCTTTTGACCATAAGGATCATGTACAGACCTCAATGCAAACTTAGAGGTGCCTTCAATGACCTTGACAACAATAATCCAGCCCTCACCTTCTTGCCAGGTCTTAAGTACTTTGGGCCTCATTATGACATCGATGGGGCTGCCGCCGGTGTAATTCTTTTTTCCATCAACCGTGAATGGGCAATTACCGGGTTATTACGGCCCTGCCCGACCCGGTAAATGGCCATTTGCGGGCCCGGAAAAAAGATGCTCCACATTCCCATTCAGCCAATGGGAATGGGGAGGTGGGATGCACCGGCGCCGTTTATAACGGCGCCGGTGCATCCAACATGCTGTGCTTGCGGGTGCTACTCTGCCTGGCGGGCAGGAAGGCACCCGCGAGCACAACTCGTAGTTTGCTGGTCCAGGAACTACGGTACCGGACGCTTACTGGTACCGTAGTTCCCGGACCGGCAAACTTATAATGAGGCCCTTTATCTCATAGCGATTTGTGGAAAGGATGACAACCCCACATTTTGTTCCTGTATCCTGCCCAACACAGCAATACATGAGATGGCTACCTAACCACTGCTCAGTTTCGCAGCATCTTCTAGAGTGAGGTAAGTGCCAGTGCTTAATTTGTAAAGAAATAATTGCCGGGGCTCAAGTATTTTCGAACACGCCCATGACACATCAGGATGGGCAGCGCCCCACCCACTGTTGCCACCCCTCACGGCTGCTCCCCATGCTGTCAACGTATTTGGGGTAAAAGCTGCAACTCCCACTTCATTATTGTGGTTGACGGATGCACACAGTCACTACGGCAGATGTGTGATTTCCAAACACCAATCAACATACACGTAAAATAACATACTGGTGTCTTGACATGAGACACATGTTTAAGTGTGTCGTTAAACACAATCATCATTTACATTTTGCTCTGATACTATAGGTGTGTATATGTGAGTGTCAGTTACAATAATAAAGTTGCCAAAACACCACATCATTATCCAACTGAGTCTGAAACAATAAGTGCTGCGGCTCAGAAATAGATGCCAGGGCTGAGCCCTGGCAAACACCCCCACAAATTAAGCACTGGGTAAGTCTCCTGTATCAACTGCACAACTGCCCTTATGTTTTTTAACTATTGCAGGACTTTTGACTCTTAACATAGCTAATGCGGCAATTAGCATTTTCAAAAATTGCATTTAGTGAAGTCGAGATGTGTGGATATCAAGTGTGTCCATGTATGGGAGGACTAGCAACATTCACTAGCCATTTCTAAACATTCCTAAAGGATCATGAAGTGACATCCTAAGAAGTCCAACAACATGGATCAAGCAGCAGCATAGAACTACACAGATGAATTAAACATTCCAGAGAAAACAGTGTGACATGTTAGGTAAGTGCACCCACAAGTATTTCACAAGACCTAAACGTTACATGGGCAGGGCTTGCGAATTCCTAAAAACCACACAGGAGCTGCAGTGTGATTTCTTAAGTTGACATACTCGCCCTAAGATAAATGCACACACCCATGGGTGACAAAATATTTACCAGGGTTATCTGTAAAAGGGTGCATGTCACCATAAGCACACTTCCTATATGGTGCAATGCTGCCACCCAAATACCTTTTTTTTCTTTCAAATTTGATTTTATTGATTTTTAACAAGAAACAGTAAACAACATACATTTGGCATTAGTATCGAGTTACAACCAGTTTATTGGATCCAAGTCCGTTCATATTTTAAAAGAGATACTGAGCCAGCACAAATATTATCTAACCCCACCCATCCCTCCCCCCACACCCCAGAACAGGTGATCATCACATTAGTGTCACATTATCATGCATGCGTGCCTAAGCCTAGTGAAGGCCATCCTTCCAAGGTGTCCAGCGAACATGCCATTACAAAAGTCCCATTATTGTCAGCAGGTCAGCTCACGGGTCGCTGTGCTAGCACCACAAAGTTATACCAGGGGATATCACTAGTTCTGATCGCTGCTATGATCACTCTGTACAGGGATTCTTCGAAGGTTGGGGAAATGCAATTCCACAAACTCGTTCCACAGTATTGAGCAGATCTATCATGGAGGACAGTGGTGATCCTCTCCATTGTACATATATTTGTGACCACCCCAATCCACTCTTTTTTAGAAGGAAGTTGTTGTGCTTTCCACCTGATCACCAGGCAAGCCCGTGCAGCGAGTAGTAAGGGAGCCACAATTCCACTCGCTTTCAACACTCTGTCTGCATTTTCTTCCAAGCCAAACAATATAAGGAGCGGTGTTTCTTCTCGTGAAATTCCATCAATCTGCCTAATCCACCCCAAGACCTCCCTCCAATACACTCGCACACGGGGACACTCCCACCACATATGCCAATAATTGGCCCTTTACCCACATGCACGCCAACATTGTGGGCTAGTAGTCTGAAACATTTTGGATAATCTGTGGGGGTCGTATTGCCACCTATGCAACAGTTTAATAGCGTGTAATTTGTATTGTGCAGAAATCGATACCTGCAAGGGTGTTTTACATATCTTTGCCCATGTGCGCTGGTCAAATTCTCTACCAAAATCTGGTTCCCACCTGCGTTTGAGCTTCATGACGGGTCTTAAACCGTTATCTATTAGTGCTTGATACATATACGTAATCAGACCTTTAGTCTCAGAAACCGTATCGAGTAGCTTCTTAAACATTTTAAGTTCCCTCTGTGATTTCACTTTCCAGCTTTTCCTAGTTACCCCTTTAAGGCATAAATAAAGGAAGACCGGGATCGGGTGTAGTTGGAGCACCTCTTCGAGCCCCGGGACTGTTAGAAATCTCCCTCCCTTCCACAGCTGTCCGACCCTCTATAGGTCTGCAGCGAACCATGTTTGGTATCTCGAATGGTCCGGCATTTCTTCACGAATTCCCGGGTCATATATGTGGCTTAAGGGCGACGGCCACATTGTAAACCCTGCCATGGCAGCTCCTTCCTCCCATATGTCCTATATAGTACCGAGTATGGGGTGGTTCCTAAGCCTTCGCAGGAGTTTGGCTCTTGGAACCCACAACCATTCTAAGACTGTGGCCGGGGCTAGATTACTGTTGTCCAAGTGGACCCATTGTAAGTCCTTCCTATTTCTTAAGTGGGGGATCAGCACTCGCAGTTGGACTGCCTGATAATACAATTTGAGGTCTGGAAGGTCCACCCCTCCTTTTTCTTTGGGGAGTCGGAGCACATCATATGAAATTCTAGGTTTCTTTCCCTCCCACAAGAAATGTAGTATGGCACTTTTCATCTCGTAGAAAAACCCGTCTGGAATTTTCAAGGGAAGAACCTGGAAGGGGTATAGAAAATTAGGGAGGCATACCATTTTAAAGGCATTCAACTGCCCCATCCAAGAAATCGTGAGAGGTCACCATTTTACCAGGTCTGCGCGAAACGAGGAGAGCACCTTTGGGAAGTTTGCCTCATCCATATCATCGAGATTCCTCATGAGATTGATTCCCAGGTAGCGTAATGTTGGGAGAGTTCTCTGAAGGAGTCAGGGGTGGGTTTATGTATCGAGAAGAGGATAGATTTGGACCAGTTGATTTTAAAACCTCATAAAGAGCCGTAAGTCTCAATAAGTTGTATGGCTCGGGGACTGAGGACACAGGGTTCTGTATGTGGAGCAGGATATCATCAGCATATAGGGCTAGTTTGTATTCTTTCCCAGCTACCCACAAACCTTATACCCGACCGTCAGCTCTAAGTGTTTGGGCAAGAGGTTCCAAAGAGAGAGCAAACAATGTTGCTGAGAGGGGACATCCCTGTCTCGTGCCCCTCCCCATGGTGAACCACCTTGAGTATTCTGAATTTACCATGACTGACGCTTGGGGCGTCATGTATAGCGCTTTGATTACTCTTCTAAGTGTCGGCCCAAGCCCTATCTTGCGCAGCACCGCTTCCAGGAAGTCCCAATCTACTCTATCAAATGCTTTTTCAGCATTAATGGACAGTAGTGAGGGGTCGTTAGCCTACTTCTGCGCCTCATGTATCAGATGGAGGGTCTTACGGGTTGTGTCAGCACCCTGCCGACCCAAAATAAATCCAACTTGGTCAGAGTGGATCAAAAAGGGCATATGGGTTTCCAGCCGTGCAGCCAGTACAAGTGTGTACATTTTTGCATCCATATTGAGGAGGGAAATGGGGTGGTATGATCCGGATTGTTTGGGGTCCTTACTTTCTTTAGGAATTACCTATATTAAAGCCTGCAAAAAGGACTCGGATGCCACTCCTGTTTGTAAAATATGATTAAACAAGTTGACCAACAAGTTGAACAAGGGCAGGAGGGGTCTAAGAAAGGTCTTATAAAATCCAGCGGTATATCCGTCATTTCCTGTCGCTTTCCCCACCGGCAACCTCTTAATAGCATTCTCTACCTCATCGATGGTTATAGGAGACTCTAATATCCCTGCCTCATCCCTCGAAAGTTTCGGCATATTTACCTCATTCATATAACCATTTATTTCTGCCTTCCCCTGTATGGTTTCAGATTTATAGAGTTGTTCATAGAAGTCAGTGAAGGCTTCGGGGGCTACTCTTAGAGTCCCGTGATTGGGAGGTATGATCGCCTTCTATAGCTGCTACCCATCGCTCAGCTCATTGCCCTCTCAGCCTTGCAGCTAGGAGTGCATCAGCTTTGTCCCTTTTTCATAATGTTTTTGTTTAAGAAATTGGAGTTTGCATATGACCAAGCCTTCTTCCAATCACCGAAGTTCCTCTCTCTTCTCAACTGCTTCAGCTATTCTGTCCCTTCTCCCTTCGGTGCGGGATTGCGCCAGAAGGTCCAACTGCACGATGTCATCTCTGAGTCTATTTTCTATTATGGCCCTCTCTATTTTCTTATCGGCTCCCTCCTTCCTTAATCAGTATACCCGCCCAAGTCGCCTTACCAGCCTCCCACACTGTGTTTTGGGATATCTCTGCCGTGACATTCCATTCAAAGTACTCCGTGATCTCTTCCTCTAGTTGTTCTCGAAAGACAGGGTCCTTCCACAGCGACTTATTACAACGACATTTCAAATTTTTATATGGTAATGCCAGGATATTCATAGCAGTGGTGACCATATCATGATCCGACCAGGAGATCGGTGTTATCTCCGAGGCAACTGCCGCGTCGCAGAGACCAGTAGTCAGGTATATGCAGTCTATTCTCGTGAATGTGGAGTGTGGGGCAGAATAGAATATGTAGCTCACCTGATCTGGTTGAAAGCAGCGCCATATGTCCCGTAACCCATAAAGGGTCAACATTTCAATTACCTCGTTACGGCCGCCATCGGGCATCTCAGTTGCCTGCTTGCCTATCCAGTGCGGGGTCGGCCCACATGTTAAAGTCTCTAAGGAGGATGACCTCCCCTTCAGCCTCAAGCATAATCTTCGGAATCATATGTTGATGGAAACGGGCCTGTCCCGTATTGGGTGCGTACAATGATGCCAGAGTGATACTGGTGTTGTGTAATCTGCCTACGAGCACAACGGCTCTCGCCCCCCCACTTCTGACCAGGTTTTAGTAACTTCAAAGTTGACCCCTTTCCTAACCAACACACCCACTCCAGCTTTTCGCAAGGGGCCTGATCTCCAGTATTTGCGTCCTGCCTTAGAATATAGGACCTTACGTTCTTCCCCTCGTATATATCTGGTTTCTTGAAGGAAAAGTATGTCTAAATTGGCCCTCATAAATTCTCGGGAGACTAAGGACCATTTAGTGGGGGAGTTGAGGCCCTTTGTTGAGACTTGAATGTTGTGTAGGCAGAAGAGTCCTCTGCCCCCAAATGCCACACAGAGAGAAATCAAAGTCACTCCCTGTGAGACCGTTGAAGCCACAGGTGGAGATGGTCAACTTCGGAACCGCGAACCTCTGGGACCCCAATCCGCTGCAAGAAAATACTGATTAAGTACCAAGCAAATGACAGTAAATGACAGTACCAAATAATGTGAAAAGGTCTTACCAGAGGGATCAGGAGAAAGGTAATGAACCTATGAGCTAGGGGTCCAGGACTCACGTGGGCAGATAGACAGTAGTCCCAAAAATGGCGTGAGGACCACCTGATGGCAAGAACGTGATTTGATACTGTGAAGCTTGAAGCAAGAAGTTCCAAGGAAAGCCAGATGCAAAAGGGAGATCCGTTTTGCAGTCCAATGAACAGTCCAAGTTCGATGCACAGGATGATCCAAAGTAACAAAGCCAGCAAGATAATCCAAGCAAAGTCCAAGTAAACAGGCCGAGGTAAAAAATCTGGAAAAGTCAAGAAATCCAAAGGAACACATAACGCCAAACAGGTTGCAAAGAACAGCTGTGAAGCAACGAGTCCACGGAAAGCCGCGTTTAAATACTCGCGGTTCTGGCATTACTTCCCGTCACATGACATGCTGCTGCATCACGTAATTGGTTACGGGGCTTACATTGAGTACATATGGAGTATGTGTTGACGTAGGAGTCCACGTCCCTTTTCATGCCCGGCCACCAGCACCAACGCTGCAAGAGGGCTAACGTGCGTTGTTGACCTGGGTGACCGTTCACAGGGGCGTCATGTGGTCATGTGACCACGCAAGAGCCATATTCCGAGTGTCTGCAGTGGCCAGAAACAATCGATTCAAGACAAAGGGAAGGCCATCATGAATGACCGGATTCCATTCTGACAACTCGTTAGGATGAAGCGATAGCCAATTCCTTACTGCATCCAAACAGGGCATTGATGGTGTGCATAGACAAACTACCTTGGTGTGGTCTAATAGCGTGTCAGGGTACACAGGCAAAGAAATTCCCTCAAGAGAACGTGACAGGGCATCGGCCTTCCCATGAGCCGACCCAAAGCGATGACGTATCTGGAAGTCAAATGCTGCGAAGAATAGATGCCACCTTACTTGTCTACTATTGAGACATTTTAAGGAAGCTAGATCCTGAAGATTCTGGTGATCCGTGAAGACCGTGACCTGATGCTTGGCACCCAAGAGATGATGCCGCCAAACACGAAAAGCATCCATGACCGCCAATAGTTCCTTTTCAGTCACGGTATAATGTGTTTCAGGGATGGTGAACTTGCAGGAGTGGAAAGCGGCCAGGTGCAAGCGGCCTGAGGAGCGACAAGTCTGTGAAAGGACTGCACCTAGAGCAAAAGAAGAGGCATCTGCCTCAACAATAAAAAGGGAGATCTGGATCAGGATGCTGAAGGACAGGAGCCTGAGTGAATGCAGTCTTCAATGTTTCAAATGCGTTTTGATGTGTATCTGTCCACAAAAAGGGTGCATGTGGGCTGGTCAGGGCAGTGAGAGGAGACACAATGGACGAGAAGCCCGAGATGAAACGTCTATAGAAATTTGCGAATCCCAAGAATGATTGCAGTGCCTTTAAATTCGCAGGGACGGGCCAGTCTAAAACAGCTTTCACCTTAGAGTGATCCATGGACAAGCCGGCAGGGGTGATGCAGAACCCAAGAAAATCCACACTGCTGACATGAAATTGGCATTTCTCTGGTTTGGCATACAAAGAGTGTTTCTGTAATCGTGAAAGTACTTCACGGACATGGCGTACATGCTCATCTGGGGACTGAGAAAAGATTAGAATGTCATCAAGATATGCCACCACGAACACGTCCAAGATATCGCTTAGGATGTCATTCATGAACCTTTGGAACGTGGCAGGGGCATTGCACAGACCGAACGGCATGACTGTATATTCAAATAAGCCATAACGGGTACAGAGAGCGGTCTTCCACTCATCGCCGGAATGGACGCAGACCAAATTGTAGGCCCCACGTAGATCCAACTTGGTGAAAATGATAGCATGTGCAAGGTGGTCAAGTAAAGGTGTAAATGAGGTGAATGGGATAACGGTTCTTTCTTGTAATAGCATTAAGTCGTCGGTAATCCACACATGGATGTAAATCACCCTCTTTTTTAGGGACAAAGAATATGGGACTCGCTGCAGGTGAGATGGAAGGTTGTATGTGTCACAATTTCAGGGCCTTTTGGATATAGTCTTTTAGAGCTAACTCCTCTGACGGTGAGAGGGAATAGATCCGTCCTGTAGGTATCGTGGTGTCAGGGAGTAGATCGATGGGACAGTCGTATGGGAGATGTGGTGGTAGGACCTCAGAAGAACCACGATCAAACACATTTGCGAAATCTTGGTATTCAGGGTGAATGCTCGTGGCTACTAACCCCACTATGTGTTCTGAGGATGACTCTTGCGAGTCGGACACGGTTAACTGAGCGATTGCATGAGCCGGGATGTCACTGCTTGTGTCTGTGGGTAGGCAGAAATTTTGACAAATTTCTGATTCGATATGAACCAACCTTAACTTCCAGTCAATGAGTGGGTCATGTTGTTGGAGCCAAGGAATTCCCAATATGAGACCAAACTGGGGCATGGCAATGAGGTCAAAAATTATAGTTTCTTTGTGTGTGGATTGGGTTGTCATTAACATGGGTGACATTTGTTGTTTAATCGGGCCAGACACCAGAGAGGTACCACCCATTGCCTTCTTGCTTTTGGGCCAGGATGTTTCAGCGGACAGTTGCAGTTGGTTAAACCGAGCTATATACTCAATAAGGGAACCCTTACCCTGATTCAAATCCAGGACCTCTAAGTCTCTCGACTGAATTTTATGTCTGCTGTCGAAGACCCTGGACATTTCCGTAACAAGAAGGTCAAAATCATAGAGGGTGGGGCTACCACTTTCCAAAAGAGGGTTGGCCCATGCAGCAGCAGTACCTGCTAGATGAGAAAGGACAAATGCCGCCTTGGTAATGGAATCTGGAAAGGCAAGGGGTCGACACAAAAATGCAACTTGCACTGATTTAGAAATGTTCTAAATTTCCTGGGATCTCCATGGTATCTTTCAGGAGCGGCTAAAGGGAACGGGGAAGGTAATACAACAGGGACAGGGTTTTGGGGCACTGGAGGTGGCGTGGGTTGGGAGAAAGAGGGTGTATCCCCAAATTCCGTGTCTGGAGGCAATGGGTGTCTAATACTTTGCATGTGGTCAAGCCGCTGGTGGATGACGGTATTAGCGGCATCCATGTCTGCCCGTAGTACTGTGATGGCTTGGACTATAGCGGACATGGGATCTTCAGCGTTTCCCTCCATTGCCTATACGACAACATGGCTTCACAGTCTGTTGAGACTTGAATGTCGTGTAGGCAATAGAGTCCTCTGTCCCCAAATGCCACACAGAGAGAACTCAAAGTCACTCCCTGTGTGACCGTTGAGGCAACAGGTGGAGATGGTCAACTCCGGAACCGCGAACCTCTGGGACCCCAATCCGCTGCAAGAAAATACTGATTAAGTACCAAGCAAATGACAGTAAATGACAGTACCAAATAATGTGAAATGGTCTTACCAGAGGGATCAGGAGAAAGGTAATGAACCTATGAGGTAGGGGTCCGGGACTCACGTGGGCAGATAGACAGTAGTCCCAAAAATGGAGTGAGCACCACCTGATGACAAGAACGTGATTTGAGACTGTGAAGCTTGAAGCAAGAAGTTCCAAGGAAGGCCAGATGCAAAAGGGAGATCCGTTTTGCAGTCCAATGAACAGTCCAAGTTCGATGCACAGGATGATCCAAAGTAACAAAGCCAGCAAGATAATCCAAGCGAAGTCCAAGTAAACAGGCCATGGTCAAAAATCCAGAAAAGTCAAGAAATCCAAAGGAACAAGTAACGCCAAACAGGTTGCACAGAACAGCTGTGAAGCAACGAGTCCACGGAAAGCCGCGTTTAAATACTCGCGGTTCTGGCATTACTTCCCATCACATGACGTGCTGCTGCATCACGTAATTGGTTACGGGGCTTACATTGAGTACATATGGAGTACGTGTTGACGTAGGAGTCCACGTCCCTTTTCATGCCCGGCCACCAGCACCAACGCTGCAAGAGGGCTAACGTGCGTTGTTGACCTGGGTGACCGTTCACAGGGGCGTCATGTGGTCATGTGACCACTCAAGAGCCATATTCCGAGTGTCTGCAGTGGGCAGAAACAATCGATTCAAGACAAAGGGAAGGCCATCATGAATGACCGGATTCCATTCTGACAACTCGTTAGGATGAGGCGATAGCCAATTCCTTACTGCATCCAACAAGGGCATTGATGGTGTGCATAGACAAACTACCTTGGTGTGGTCTAATAGCGTGTCAGGGTACACAGGCAAAGAAATTCCCTCAGGAGAACGTGACAGGGCATCAGCCTTCCCATGAGCCGACCCAGAGCGATGACGTATCTGGAAGTCAAATGCTGCGAAGAATAGATGCCACCTTACTTGTCTACTATTGAGACATTTTAAGGAAGCTAGATCCTGAAGATTCTGGTGATCCGTGAAGACCGTGACCTGATGCTTGGCACCCAAGAGATGATGCCGCCAAACATGAAAAGCATCCATGACCACCAATAGTTCCTTTTCAGTCACGGTATAATGTGTTTCAGGGATGGTGAATTTGCGGGAGTGGAAAGCGGCCGGGTGCAAGCGGCCTGAGGAGCGACAAGTCTGTGAAAGGACTGCAGCTGTGAAGCAACGAGTCCACGGAAAGCCGCGTTTAAATACTTGCGGTTCTGGCATTACTTCCCATCACATGACGTGCTGCCGCATCACGTAATTGGTTTTCCGGGTCACGTGAGTATGCAGCACTGGTCACGTGACGCGGAAGCATAGTAGCGTTCCGCCGGTAATCTGGGCTCCAAGGAAGCTGCCAATGCAAGAAAGGACGCAACCTGGAGAGCGTTCTGTTGCGGCTGAGGCATGCAAGTGCACGCGAGTCATCAGGGGGCCCACGTGAGTGCCGAGATGTGAAGGGGAAATGAGATGGGACAGAGGGAGCGGCGCAAGCTACAGTAATTCTAGAGTTTTAGGCATGGTGAGAACAGGCAGGAGTGGCAGTATTGTCAGGTGTGTGTACAAGAGTGTGTGTGACAGAGCCCCCCCAAAGGTCCACGACCTCGTGGGCAGGAAGGATGATCCCTGTGAAAGCGAGCCATCAAGCGAGGAACATGGACATCAAAAGCAGGGACCCAAGAGCGCTCCTCCGGACCATAACCAACCCAATCCACCAGGTACTGCAAGCATCCCCGGCAGATACGAGAGTCCAAAATGCCAGAGATCTCGTAGACACCTGGGGCTGACAGGGACACCGGGGCAGCAGGGACACGAAGACGGGAAGGATCCGGACAAGGCTTGAGGAGGGAGACCTGGAACACAGGGTGAATCCTCCAGGAGCTCGGGAGTACAAGACGGTAAGTAACAGGGTTGATCACCCGAGACACTACATAAGGACCCACAAAACGGGGCAAGAGCTTCCTGCAACCTACCAACGGCAAATGATGAGTAGAGAGCCAAACACGAGAACCCACCGAAAGAACAGGAGCCACCATATGCTTCTTGTCCGCCTGGGTTTTCATGGATGCTTGGGCCTCACGGCGGTGTGCCGAGGTACGGGCGTGAATATCAGACATATCCCTGACACAAGCAGTAGCAGCCGGATTGGATGAGGCCGCAAGGTCAGGTATAGGCAGAACACGGGGATGCTGGCCATACAAGACATAAAAGGGGGAGAAACCATTGGAAGCATGAACCGCATTGTTGTAAGCAAATTCAGTGTCACACAGGGAATGCAGCCAGGTGGATTGTTGTTGAAGTATCAGACACCGTAGGTACTGTTCCAAAGTCTGATTGACCCTTTCGGTCTGACCGTCAGTCTCTGGATGATAGGTAGAGGAATACCGGACATCAATACCCAACAGCTTGGTCAAGGCTCCCCAGAAGCGTGAGGTAAACTGAGAACCCCTGTCCGACACCAAGAAAGAAGGTAGACCAAATAGGCCAAACACAGAGTCAAAGAACATTTTGGCCATGGTAGGGGCAGAAGGAATACCTTTACAGGGGATGAATCGTGCCATCTTGGAAAAGGAGTCTACTACCACCCATATGGTATCAAAACCTTGCACTTGTGGGAGAGCTGTAATAAAGTCCATGGACAAGGTGTGCCAAGCCTTAGGGGGTACCGGTAGAGGAAGCAACAAACTCAGAGGACGTCCCCTACGGGGCTTACATTGAGTACATATGGAGTACGTGTTGACGTAGGAGTCCACGTCCCTTTTCATGCCAGGCCACCAGCACCAATGCTGCAAGAGGTGTCAAACTAGAAATGATATCGTGCGTCCTATTGCTATGAATATATGTATATTGGCCTACGCCTAGCTGCTAACAAGCTGCTTATAAACTAAATGTGAATAAACTCGCATTGCAAGGTCCTGACCTTAGAAACCATGTAAACTGTCATTTTGGGTCAAGCCGCCATTTTAGGTTTTCTTGCTCTATAAAGTCACCATGTGAGCTAAAATGGTAGCCTATGTTATTCAGAACAGAACTTGATTGTCATGACCTCTGTACATCTAATGTATAACTTGCCTGCAGGCCACTTGTTAGGGTCATGAGCTGAGACCTTGTCCTTCTGCTGACCTGTGTGCAATGGATTACCTGTATCACCGAAACTGATCTATAATTGAATGAGAACACCTGCTTAACTATATTGTATAAATTAAGTCCCGCATTGTAATGTTAGGCCTAGAGCATACATTATTACCATTTCTTCTTGTTAATGTATAAACCTAAGATGAACTAGATTTGACCTGGCAAGGGACCCTAGAGCAGTAACATATTTATGGAATGGTTAACCTGCAGAAAGGCTGGACAACAGGCTGGAGAAATGTATAAAAGCCTGACTGTTTCAATGAATATTTGCACTCATTGAGCACACTGAACCACGCCGGAGTTCGCTGTGTTGTACTGAGAGTCGATAGCTATCTGAATTTTGTTCTGTTCTTTTGTAACTGGATTCAGTATAAAATAAAGTACTTTGCATGTTCCTTTGTAACCTGTGTTTGGTGTGTTTCCTTTTTGGTTACCCTGCCTCATATTATTTCCTTGTTTTCACAGAGGGCTAACGTGCGTTGTTGACCTGGGTGACCGTTCACAGGAGCGTCATGTGACCACTCAAGAGCCATATTGCGAGTGTCTGCAGTGGGCAGAAACAATCGATTCAAGACAAAGGGAAGGCCATCATGAATGACCAGATTCCATTCTGACAACTCGTTAGGATGAAGCGATAGCCAATTCCTTACTGCATCCAACAAGGGCATTGATGGTGTGCACAGACAAACTACCTTGGTGTGGTCTAATAGCGTGTCAGGGTACACAGGCAAAGGAATTCCCTCAGGAGAACGTGACAGGGCATCGGCCTTCCCATGAGCCGACCCAGAGCGATGACGTATCTGGAAGTCAAATGCTGCGAATAATAGATGCCATCTTACTTGTCTACTATTGACACATTTTAAGGAAGCTAGATCCTGAAGATTCTGGTGATCCGTGAAGACCGTGACCTGATGCTTGGCACCCAAGAGATGATGCCGCAAAACACGAAAAGCATCCATGACCGCCAATAGTTCCTTTTCAGTCACGGTATAATGTGTTTCAGGGATGGTGAACTTGCGGGAGTGGAAAGCGGCCAGGTGCAAGCGGCCTGAGGAGCGACAAGTCTGTGAAAGGACTGCACCTAAAGCAAAAGAAGAGGCATCTGCCTCAACAATAAAAGGGAGATCTGGATCAGGATGCTGAAGGACAGGAGCCTGAGTGAATGCAGTCTTCAATGTTTCGAATGCGTTTTGGTGTGTATCTGTCCACAAAAAGGGTGCATGAGGGCTGGTCTGGGCAGTGAGAGGAGACACAATGGACGAGAAGCCCGAGATGAAACGTCTATAGAAATTCGCGAATCCCAAGAATGATTGTAGTGCCTTTAAATTCGTAGGGACAGGCCAGTCTAAAACAGCTTTCACCTTAGAGTGATCCATGGACAAGCCGACAGTGGTGATGCAGAACCCAAGAAAATCCACACTGCTGACATGAAATTGGCATTTCTCTAGTTTGGCATACAAAGAGTGTTTCTGTAATCGTGAAAGTACTTCACGGACATGGCGTACATGCTCATCTGGGGACTGAGAAAAGATTAGAATGTCATCATGATATGCCACCACGAACACGTCCAAGATATCGCTTAGGATGTCATTCATGAACCTTTGGAACGTGGCAGGGGCACTGCACAGACCGAACGGCATGACTGTATATTCAAATAAGCCATAACAGGTACAGAGAGCGGTCTTCCACTCATCGCCGGAACGGACGCGGACCAAATTGTAGGCCCCACGTAGATCCAACTTGGTGATAATGGTAGCATGTGCAAGGTGGTCAAGTAAAGGTGTAATGAGGTGAATGGGATAACGGTTATTTCTTTTAATAGCATTAAGTCGTCGGTAATCCACACATGGATGTAAATCACCCTCTTTTTTAGGGACAAAGAATATGGGACTCGCTGCAGGTGAGATGGAAGGTCGTATGTGTCACAATTTCAGGGCCTTTTGGATATAGTCTTTTAGAGCTAACTCCTCTGACGGTGAGAGGGAATAGATCCGTCCTGTAGGTATCGTGGTGTCAGGGAGTAGATCGATGGGACAGTCGTATGGGGGATGTGGTGGTAGGACCTCAGAAGAACCACGATCAAACACATTTGCGAAATCTTGGTATTCAGGGAGAATGCTCGTGGCTACTAACCCCACTATGTGTTCTGAGGATGACTCTTGCGAGTCGGACACGGTTAACTGAGCGATTGCATGAGCCGGGTTGTCACTGCTTGTGTCTGTGGGTAGGCAGAAATTTTGATAAATTTCTGATTCGAAATGAACAAATCCTAACTTCCAGTCAATGAGTGGGTTATGTTGTTGGAGCCAAGGAATTCCCAATATGAGACCAATCTGGGGCATGGCAATGAGGTCAAAACTTATAGTTTCTTTGTGTGTGGATTGGGTTGTCATTAACATGGGTGACATTTGTTGTTTAATCGGGCCAGACACCAGAGAGGTACCACCCATTGCCTTCTTGCTTTTGGGCCAGGATGTTTCAGCGGACAGTTGGTTAAACCGAGCTATATACTCAATAAGGGAACCCTTACCCTGATTCAAATCCAGGAGCTCTAAGTCCCTCGACTGAATTTTATGTCTGCTGTCAAAGACCCTGGACATTTCCGTAACAAGAAGGTCAAAATCATAGAGGGTGGGGCTATCACTTTCCAAAAGAGGGTTGGCCCATGCAGCAGCCGTACCTGCTAGATGAGAAAGGACGAATGCCCCCTTGGTAGTGGAATCTGAAAAGGCAAGGGGTCGACACAAAAAATGCAACTTGCACTGATTTAGAAAGGTTCTAAATTTCCTGGGATCTCCGTGGTATCTTTCAGGAGCGGCTAAAGGGAACGGGGAAGGTAATACAACAGGGACAGGGTTTTGGGGCACTGGAGGTGGCGTGGGTTGGGAGACAGAGGGTGTATCCCCAAATTCCGTGTCTGGAGGCAATGGGTGTCTAATACTTTGCATGTGGTCAAGCCGCTGGTGGTTGACGGTATTAGCGGCAGCCATGTCTGCCCGTAGTACTGTGATGGCTTGGACTATAGCGGACATGGGATCTTCAGCGTTTCCCTCCATTGCCTATATGACAATATGGCTTCACAGTCTGTTGAGACTTGAATGTCGTGTAGGCAGAAGAGTCCTCTGTCCCCAAATGCCACACAGAGAGAACTCAAAGTCACTCCCTGTGCGACCGTTGAGGCCACAGGTGGAGATGGTCAACTCCGGAACCGCGAACCTCTGGAACCCCAATCCGCTGCAAGAAAATACTGATTAAGTACCAAGCAAATGACAGTAAATGACAGTACCAAATATTGTGAAAAGGTCTTACCAGAGGGATCAGAAGAAAGTTAATGAACCTATGAGGTAGGGGTCCAGGACTCACGTGGGCAGATAGACAGTAGTCCCAAAAATGGCGTGAGCACCACCTGATGACAAGAACGTGATTTGATACTGTGAAGCTTGAAGCAAGAAGTTCCAAGGAAAGCCAGATGCAAAAGGGAGATCCGTTTTGCAGTCCAATGAACAGTCCAAGTTCGATGCACAGGATGATCCAAAGTAACAAAGCCAGCAAGATAATCCAAGCGAAGTCCAAGTAAACAGGCTGAGGTAAAAAATCTGGAAAAGTCAAGAAATCCAAAGGAATACGTAACGCCAAACAGGTTGCAAACAACAGGTGTGAAGCAACAAGTCCACGGAAAGCCGCGTTTAAATACTCGCGGTTCTGGCATTACTTCCCGTCATATGACGTGCTGCCGCATCACGTGATTGGTTTTCCGGGTCATGTGAGTATACAGCGCTGGTCACGCGACGCGGAAGCACAGTAGCGTTTCGCAGGTAACCTAGGCACCAAGGAAGCTGCCAATGCAAGAAAGGACGCAACCTGGAGAGCGTTCTGTTGCGGCTGAGGCGTGCAAGTGCACGCGAGTCATCAGGGGGCCTACGTGAGTGCCGAGATGTGAAGGGGAAATGAGATGGGACAGAGGGAGTGGGGCGAGCTATAGTGATTCTAGAGTTTTGGGCATGGTGAGCAGGGGCAGGAGTGGCAGTATTGTCAGGTGTGTGTACAAGAGTGTGTGTGACACCCTTAACATTTAGGTTGCCAGCCTTGAGAGATCCGGGTTTACCTGCTAGGCTGTCGATTGTTGCGGACATTATTGGAATCTAGGTGACTTTGTAGGCCTCCGCAAGGACTCATTCAATGGGCCTGGTGAAACTCGGCATGTACCAATGTAATTACCTATCTGAATTGCCCCCCCTCCCATCCTCCACACATCCTCCCAACCTCCCCATATGGTGTCCGATCTAGCTGAGTTATCTTCACCCAGTCACTCTCGCACCACCAGTGAGAACCATGTCCCTTTCGGTCCTCTAACATAACACTTCTAATAACAGTGAGCCCCCTGTGATTCCCCCTCCCCTTTTCATACCGCAAGTATAACATTGCAAACATACTATTGGTGTCCCCATTATCCTTGTGCGTTGCTTACTTGCATCAGACTCCCCTCTGGGAGTCTCTCCTGCGGAAAAGATTTATAAACTGTCAACCTGGGTCGACACATCAACCACATCCTCGCCGTATTTCAACAAGTTCATGTTGAAATACGACTGTTCCATGTCGGGGGATACGTTCATCCTCCTAAACTTCCTCGAGCCAGCATCTTTCTACGCCTCGGTCCTTTGAACTTCCACTACCTTTCTTCAGTTCTTCCATCTTCAGGGGACGCCCCTCCCTCACAACCCTCGACCAAGTCTATTGTGCAACTGTGGATGTCCTTTTCAGTTTTCAAGCATATCGTGCTCCCTTCTCATTCGAAAGTCAGCGAGAAGGGGTATCCCCAGTGGTATCGCACTGCCTTCTCTTTCAGGAATTTAGTGAGTGGTTGGCATTTCCTCCTCATGGCCAACGTGAGAGGTGAGGTCCTGGTAAATAGAAACGTTTGCCATATCCAGGGAGATCTGTGTGCCACGTTTGGCCTTTTCAAGGACCCAGGCTTTGTCCGCGTAGTTATGGAACCGAGCGAGTATTGTTCTCGGGTCCCCAGCTGCACCACCAGCACGATGGATGTGATCAAGTTTTGGTTCGTCTATGGAGTCATCCTCGAACAGTAGCTTCATCAATGTGTGCAAGGTTCTTTTTAGATCAAGTTTGCTTTCCCCTTCTCTTTCCAGAACTCCGAAGACGCGCACATTATTGCATCGTTCACGATTCTCCAAGTTAGCGACTTTCAGGTGAACTTCCTCCACACTGGTTTCAATATCTGTGATTCTCATTCCCATTTGAGATTCTAATGTGGTCAAGGAGGTCTGATTGTGCTCCACTTCCTCCAACTTCTCCTCCATTTTGTCGATTCTGTGAGTTATTTTGGGCCTCATTACGACCCAGGCGGTAAGTTACCGCCTGGGTCGTACCCTTACCACCATGGTGTAAACTACGTTTACACCATGGTGGATGGCGGATTTACCGCCCCATTCCAAGGTGAGTGGGGCGGTAAATCCCCATTTCCCATTTTACCCTTCCCCATTCCCATTTTTGCCCCAAAGGGCATAATGGGAGTGGGGAAGGCGCTAATTACGCCACTGTAAATTACGGTGGCGTAATTAGCACCATGGTCCCTTAGCTCCATGGATTTTAACGCCTGCAAAAAGCAGGCGTTAAAATCACCATGGCGCTAAGGGACCTTGTAATCAGACGTTAAGGGTCGGCGCCGTTTACAGCGCCGTTAACCCCTTAACGCCTGACTCGTAATGAGGCCCTTTGTCTATTTTCCCACTGATATCAGCTCTTATACTTTTCATTTCAGTAAGCAGGTCAGCTACATCAGCCTTGGTGGCAGCTGCTTCATCCCCCAAGTATGCCATCAGGGTGTCGAAGGGGGGGTCGAAGGGGGGATCGAAGGGGGGATCGGTACTCTTACAGTGTGGTGAGAACTTGTACGATGTTGATGCTTAATGTTCATGTGCACCAGGTTCGAGGCACTGGAAGGGCTGTTTTGCAAAGGATGTGCAAGGACACTATACAGTCCTTCTTGTCGTCCTCTTTCAGTGTGGAGAGAAGAGGGCACACGCCCCTACTGAGTGGGGGCCCAACCTTCTCGGCGGGATATGTGGATCAAGGGCAGCAATGATGACAATGCCGCACCAAGGTATTGCGTCAGTTGAAAAGACTGAAGGCCCTGAATATACACCTGTCGCGTTTCGGTGGTTGCACTTCCGTTTTAGGTAGGATGTGAGGTCCGACGACGAACCGAAGTTCTCTGGAAGCAGAGAGTACTGTAGTCAATGATCTTGACCGTTTAGGAGAGAAACAATTACTCTGTGGGGCTGAGGTGCGACCCTCCGCTGAGTCTGATGGGGGAGAGCGCGCAGGAACGATATAGTCACTGGGGGTGTACCCTTTTTACTTAGGATGTAAAGTGGGACTCATTCAGAAATGTTCTGGTGCTTTCGGGTACCTATGGCATTGCGGGAACGTTTATGCGTCCCCGGGAAGGAGGTCTCACTCCTATGATTATGCTGTTTTGTCTGTCAGATTTGCCACATGCGGGGAGGACCTTGCTGTGCAGCTTGCCAAGTGGTCTTGATTCGGCTGGGCACGTTAGACACTCCCTTTAATGAGGCCAGATACATTTGGGATAGTTCCAATATCAAGGGTTCTGTGGAATACCCCAGATGAATGAACAGCAGTCCATCAGGGAATAGAAATTGTAGCACTGCGGGAGGGTACCTCAATTAAGTGTTTTACACTGTGGCTTCATCTCACCAGTATTTTTCATTAATGATCTAAGTGGTCTCCTATCAGCCCACGTGTTATGGCTGCTCAATGTAGGGTTCTGGATGTGGTGTTGTGGGCCACCGAGATGGGAGTCTTTGTCCGTCTTCTGGGACGAAGCAAGGTTTTAGTCTAGCAGGCCTTTAGTGCAGTGGAGCAGTCCTATAAGGGGGAGAATCATCAGTTCTTGGCCCTTTATCCAGAACTACCCTTTGTGCTCTGGGAATCGATACCTGTGGTGAAAAATAGGTTGCTTTGGGATGACGGTTCTATGGGGTTCCAGTGTCTCTGATCCTGGAGGGCATCAGAATGATTCCAGGGACGCGATATTTACTGTGTCCCACAGTCACTGAGCTCAGGTGTGTTGCTTAACACACAGAGGTCGCTATTGTGCCATGTCTTTACGTATGAATGTTGAGCAGATGATTGGCTTCAATTGAGGTGACCGAGACCCTTATGAGGATGTGTGGCTCCTGATCAGTCAGTGGGCTGTGCCAGTCCAAGAGCACCCAGGGCTGCATGGTCGTACTTCCGCCTTCCACAGGGGTCAAGTCCGGGGAATCACTGCGGTCTTCAACCTGTATTTAGGGTTGTTTGGCGTAGTATGATTCGAGTCTCTCCAGCGTTCAGGGGTTGTCGGGTCTGTGGATGCGCTGCTTCCCCCACGGAGGTTGTCCCAATGGTGTTAGAGTCAGCTGCAACTGTGGCGCAAGGGCCGGTGCAGGTCCGCTGCGGTTCCAGTTCACTTTCCGGGTGTCCATGTGCACTTTCGGGACTGAGGGAGGGGCCCGTCTCATATGCTGAGAATGATGTGGGAGGCCTGTGGGGTCCAACGCCCTACGTGTGAACTTACGCTACGCACTGGCAAATCCGCTACTGTATGAAGGCGGACAGTCCTCGGCAGGGAAGGCCTGCCGCAGTCTGTTCAAGGGAGGTCGGTCAGTGCAACGTTCTAGGGCGCCCGCAGAGCTCACCCGCACCGTCGCTGAATATCCATGGAATGCCTCTGAGACTTATCGTGAACACCTTGGACGCTGTGCGGAAGGACCACAAGCCCTGGTCTCCGCACGTTGGAAAGCTCATCTAATCCAGCCGCAGTCTCTGTTGGATCCCTCTCCGGGGGAACGTGTGTGGGAACAGTTTCACTTTCAATTTGGCAGCTCATGTAGGGCCGCTGCATTCAGACGGTCATTTCTCATCGATAATCTTGCCGTTTCTCATTGGAATTGTCCCTGCAAGGGGGTGGGCACCTTCATGTGGCTCGACACCACTTTCTGCCCATGGAGGGGGTCAAGAAGTGAGGGCTCAGTCCGCTTCAAGGACCCTTGGGGACAGAGCTCACACGGAGGTGAGGATCATCCGTGCACTGCCTGGTGGCCAACAAACCAAATATCATTTAACATTAACATTAACATCAATTACATTAGCTTCAGGCACCACATGTTAGACAATCCTGGCTACGCCTCTGCAGCTCATCACCTGCAAAAAAGGAAGTGACATTAAAAAATATAGAGTCCGGGGAAGAGAGAGGGCACATGGGACCAATTCACAATGTAATAGTATGACCGCAAGGCTGGATAATAGAAATAGTTCACACGTTTTGGGTAACACAGAGAGAATCTCCACCATAACGCATGTTCTGAAGTATGCCTAGCGAAATGGGAAGGAGATGCATCCAGTCTGCCGGTGGTACCACCTCGTATCAGGTTTAGGGGACACAGAGTATCAAACTTACATTATAAAACAATGATGACAGGGTGTTCCCACTGAGTGTACAAAGGCCCTTTGCTTTCAAAGGAGAGAAGGACGTATCTCAGGTAGGTTCCTCTTAGTTGGTGGACAGCAGCATGTTCGCCAGTTGTCTAGAAGGTTCCGTCCGCTATGGCAGATGCAACCGCATCTATCGCCATCCCCTCAAGCCTGTGTGGGCTTCTGAGGCCCACTACTCTTCTTGGTAGTCGTCATAACCTCCCTTGCATCCTCCTCTAGCACGCGTCATTCTCTGCCTACTCTGCAGTGTTTCCTTCTTTCCTACCAATCATTCTCACAGGTTCCAGGGGCCCTACCTGCGGAAGTCCCGCCTTCTGAGTTCAGCTCAAAGATCCGGAAAGGACTTCCTTTACCTTCACTAGAATATCTGCATTTGCAGCGCTCCTCATTTTAGAACAATAAACCGACATGCATTCCACCTCCGAAAACCCAGTGAGTGCAGAACAAGGTAGATTCAATCTTAGCAATGCGTTGCGACCCCTGGGGTGTAAATCACACATGTATTTTTGGGTTGGCAGGGTTTTTATCATTTCTGGACACAAATGCTCTTCATAATTAGGGATATTATGAACATGGACATTTCGCCCAAAGGGAACACCATAACCAGTGGATTAACTTTGCTAAAAATGCTGGGGGGAGGGGGGGCAAGACATTGAAGAAAAGGTGCCCCAGCCAAATGAATGGGTTCAAAATGGTGTGCCATGAAAGTTGGGGGGGGGCAAACACCCCTGTCCCCCCCCTAAAATTACTCCCATGACCATAATAGTGGGTTGTTTAAGTACTCAAAGTAAACATGAAAATCTAACATTTATTTTGAAGGTCATTGCATAACAAATTATTTTGCATTTTTAAAGCGCTCACACAGCCCGCTGGCATTGAGGCGCTGTTACAGGAGGGATCGAATGCTTCCAAGGCGAGCACGCTGCCGCTGAGCTATGCTCCAGGAACCACGATGTTCCCAGACTGATGTGCGGTCCTTACTGGTTGGCCGGAGCAATTCATCGTTATTGAAATCACAGTTTCCCACGGCCGACTCTAGGAATCACTCACGCGGCAAAGTATCCAGTTTGGGCATTTTTAAATGTGTGCTAATTAAAGCAGAAATAAGTAAGTTACACCATGGCCTGGTAACCAGGTTAGTCCTAGGGTGGATCTAAATAATGTAACAATCGCCTGAAAACAAACCTTTTCCAAATGCAATCAATTCAGATGAACAAAGCATTTGATTTGTTTTTCACTTTTGACATAACTATACTAGCCCGATTCATAGAAGCATTTTATAATGGCACAATCCCATTGAAAAACACTCTGTCAATCAGGCTCGATTATTCCGCCATGAGACCAATTTTTCGAGTGTGTGCGTTCCCTTACCCGTCCCTGGACTCCTTTCTTTCATCTGTTGTGGCGTGCCAAATAATAGGCGCAGTATCAGAGCTCTTAGGCTTGTCTGTGGAGCGGCCTACTACGCCCCCTACAGGAATAACCAGAACTTAGTTTGCTTGGGGAAAGAAAATGGGCCATGAAAACAAGAAAGCGGGCAACAGATGCTGCAAACACAAGGAGGGGTGCAGCAGTGAAACAATGATTTGGGATGGCCTGGGTGCATGCCGGCCCTTTAAGGTGGACCATCGCTCTCCAAAAGGGTGGAGGCAGTTATTTCCTAAAGAGCTGTGGTGATTGGGTTGTGTTTCCACAGCAGATTTTGGAGAATTATGAGTTAGTACGCAATGGACTTGTGTTAAGCTGTGCGTCTCTGGAGCGCTGCGTACCTGAGGTTTCAGTTGCTGGTCTCGCCGGTGACGCCAGACTGGTAGACCGTCAAATAGAATGCAGATGTTGTAACACTAGGAAGCGACCCCGACCCAACCCTAATGGAACAGGGATGGATTGAAATCACCTCCCGACGCCACTGGCTCACCTCCCTGCGGATTAAAGTGACGCCGGGACAGTGCAAGCACTGACAGGGAGGTGATGAGGTGTTGAGCTGGTATGGTCCGGTAGAGGTTCACAAACTGGAGGATTGAGAAGGTCTTCAAAGATGTCCAGGCACGATCCTCCAAGGCAGTTGATAATCAGGAGGGCTGGCACCCAGAGCCAAACAGACAAGGAAGATCCAGGCAAACAAGGAGATCAGGAAGAGAGTGGAACCCAGGGAACAGGAAGGCCCAAGGAGAGGGGATAAAGCCAGGAGGGGGGACCCACAACCTCCTAAGGGCCACAGAGCCAAGGGAAACTAATCCCAACAGAAATGAACCCAGGAGGAGAGGGGAAACTGGAAGGCAGGAACCACAAGGAAGGGACCCAACAGGAGCTAAGGCAGCCCGAGAGGCCAGAAAACCGGACAAGGACGCAGGAGCCAAGGAGCAGGAACCTGATGCAAGGGCACCAAGCGACGGTAAGTGGGGAACAAACCGCGTTAAGACGCAATCTGTAGAGGGCCGGACGCTATTTACAGCGTCCGGCACGAAAGCGAGGCTTGGAACGCTAGCGGGGCTGCGCATGCGTAGCGGCCGAGCGGGCACCAGAACGAGGCTTGGAACACAAGCTTGTCTGCCCGTTCCTGGTTACCCGCGAGGTTCGCGCATGCAAGCGAAGGTGTCGAGCGCCGGCCCGCTGCCCACAGCCACGCTTCCCAAGCCGGTAATATGGGTACAACTGCCACGTCCGGGGACGGATGCGACGAGAAGGCCAGGTAAGTGTCCTAACACCATAACCCCCTCCGGAAAGACCGGAAGAACCCGGCTTCCAAGGAAAACGGGCATAAAATTCCCTAACCAAACGAGGGGCATGAACGTTCTCAACAGGTTCCCAAGTGCGATCACAGGCAGGATAGCCCTTCCAGTCAATCAAATACTGCAATTTACCCCTAAAGAGACGGGAATCACATATTTCCTGCACCTCAAATTCAGGGAAACCTTCAACGTCAATAGCAGCGGGTCGGGGGCTGGCACGATGGAAGGGATCTGAATGATAAGCCTTTAAAAGAGATATATGAAAAACAGGGTGGACCCTCCAGGATTCTGGCAACCTAAGTTCAAAAGCTACTGAAGATACCCTCTTGACAATCGGAAAGGGGCCTAAAAACTTGGGAGCTAATTTCAAGGGTACGTTCCGTGCAGGCAAATATCTGGAAGATAACCACACAAGATCTCCCACCCAGAATGGTGGCTCAGGGCTCCGATGTTTATCGGCCTGTCTCTTCATGGTCTCACGTGCCTTGGCCAGGGTACCAGCCGCTCGACGCTGCAGATTCTGAATATCGGTGACAAGGCGATCCGCCGAAGGAACATTACTTGATTGTACTGGCATAAAAGGCAGCAATCTGGGATGAAGGCCAAAGGTACAGAAAAAGGGACTTAGTCCGGTTGCAGAATGAACTGAATTGTTATACGCAACTTCGGCCAAATCGAGATGCGACATCCAATTTGTTTGGGAGGCATTGGCAAAACAACGGAGGTACTGTTCTAACGTTTGGTTTGTCCTTTCTGTCTGTCCGTTGGTTTGTGGATGATAGCCAGAACTGAGTGCCCTATGGATGCCTAAATGCTGGCACAATTGACCCCAAAAGGAAGAGATGAACTGAGAACCACGGTCAGATATTATCTTGACAGGTAATCCATGCAGACGATATACATTGTGCAAAAAGGCACGTGCTACTAGAGCAGCCGTGGGAATTCCTGGGAAGGGAATGAAGTGGGCCATCTTGGTGAAACAGTCGGCGATAACCATGATACAAGTATGACCTTCGGAGGGCGGAAGGTCGACAATGAAATCAGTGGCGATTGTATGCCAAGGAAAAGGCGGTGTTTCCATGGGATGTAAAAGACCTACAGACTTCATGCGTGGAACCTTGACCTGGTCACAGATGGGACAGCATTCCACATAACGTCTGACTTGCAAAGTCCATTTAGGCCACCAAAAATGTCGAGAAATGAGTTCTTGCGTAGACCGAATACCACGGTGACCCCCTATCTTGGAGTCGTGGAAGCTTTTTAGGATTGTCTTGCGAAGCTCATCCGTGGGTAGGTATAACCTATTCTGGAAAAAAAGCAATCCGTCCTTCTCCCTCAACTGGTGACGTCTCATCAACGTATCCCGAGAAGAATCAGACAAGGTAGCTTGTACCACCCTATGCAAGAACGATGGCAAAGCCAGTAGAAAATGCTTGGGAGCAATCACAGGCTGGTCTCGTCCTTCATGTTGCACATCATCAGCCAAAGAACGGGAAAGAGCATCCGCCTTCACATTACTGCTACTGGGTACATAGGTGACATGGAAATCATACTGTGAAAAAAAAAGCCCATCGAGCTTGGCGGGAGGTCCGACACTGCAGAGAGCGTAGAAATTGCAAGTTTCGATGGTCAGTGCGTACCTCCACCGGAAAGCGTCCTCCGAGAAGGTGATGGCGCCATTCTTCAAAGGCGGTCTTTATGGCCAGTAGTTCCTTTTCGATAATGGGATAGTTCCGTTCACTAGCCGTAAGTTTTCTGGAGTAGTAGGCTACAGGGAACTCCATTCCAATGCTCGGATCCATCTGAAGTAGAACGGCTCCCACAGCAAAATCCGAAGAGTCGGCTTCAACGATAAACGGCTGGTCGTCTTGGGGATGATGTAAAATAGGCGCGGAACTAAAGGCCTTCTTTAATTGCTCAAAAGAGGCGGCAGCATCATGCCCCCAAACAAAGATTCTCTTACTGCTGGTCAAACAGGTTAAGGGTGCAGATAATTGCGAAAAAGATGGAATGAATCTCCGGTAGAAATTAATGAATCCAAGAAAACGTTGAAGAGAATTTTTGTCGCTGGGAACTTTCCATTCTAGGATTGCACGAACCTTGGCTGGATCCATGTGTATACCCGACGCACTGATTACATACCCAAGAAATTCAATGTGGTCTTGGTGAAAAAGACATTTCTCAAGCTTAGCGTAAAGGTTATTCACATGTAGCCGCCGAAGTACCTCTTTTACATGTACTATGTGCTCTTCGAGATTTCTTGAAAACACCAATATGTCATCCAAATAAACCCAGACTGAGGTCCCGATTAAATCAGAAAATATATGATCCATTAGACGCTGAATGACAGCTGGGGCATTACATAGCCCAAAAGGCATAACTCTGTATTCATAGTGCCCGCTTGGAGTCTTGAAGGCCGTCTTCCATTCATCTCCGGCCTTTATCCGTACCAAATGGTAGGCTCCACGGAGATCAAACTTGGAAAATATTCTTGACTCACGTAAAGATTCCAAAATGGATCGAATCAAGGGAAGTGGGTATCTATCCTTTCTAGTGATGTCGTTTAATTGGCAATAATCAACACAGGGGCGCAGGGTACCCTCCTTCTTCTTTACAAAAAACAGTGGGAATCCTGCCAGTGAATTAGAAGGAGCAACATACCCTTTCTGAAGACATTCTTCAAGATACTCCTGCAAAACCTCCTTTTCTTGAGCGGTCAGGGAGTACACCTTGCCATGTGGAATCACAGCGTCGGGCAACAGGTCGATGGCACAATCAAAAGATCTGTGAGTAGGTAAGGGAATGTCCTTAGGTTCAGAGAAAACCTCATGAAATTCAGCATATTCAGAGGGAACTGAAGAAACAGAGAGTAAGCGTGGCACACCAACCCCTTCAGTCTGGGTGGCGATCGAAGATTGCGTTGAAGAAGAACCGATATGGCAACAGTCCTGCACACAACGATCAGAGCTGAAAACCAAGGTCCGAGTCTGCCATTTGATGTTGGGGCTATGATGTAACAACCAAGGCAATCCCAAAATGATCGGATAAGAGGGAGGCTTGATGACATCCAGAGAGATCTGTTCGTGAAGTTCTTCAATCCACAAACTTAGTGTCTCGGAATGTTGATGGACCGGACCCGAAGACAACGGGGTACCGTCAATAACTTCCACCACTGAAGCACAATTCTTTTCAATCAAGGCAATACCATTCCTGATGGCAAAATCAGCGTCCATATAATTTCCAGAGGCTCCACAATCCAATAATCCCAGTACCTTTATGGGTTCTTTTCCTGACCAAGAGACCTTGAGTGTTAAGACCATAAGCACGACTGGTTGCATGGGTTGTCGGACCTGTACTGAATCGGGAAGGACTGTAGAAGAAGAGAGGCCCATCGTCGCCGTTCCCCTAAACGATAGGCCATTCGTTGGGATGTCCTCTTGGCCCCTTTCCACTCCTCTAAAGCCATCATTAATGTCTATGCTAACGGGACCGTCTTGGTCCAAGGCCCTCAGGCCAACCTTCACCTCTTTGATAGACGCTTCCCATGCCTCATCAACTTCCTCTCCGCTCCCGCTGTCCCCCCTCCTCTGTCCTCGGCTACCTTGCCTCTCCCCTCCCTCCCTGCCCCTTCTCTTGCTCCCTCTTCAACTCCTTCTCTAACACCTCCGCAGGGCGTACCTCTGATCTGTACCCCTCCCCGGAAGTTTTTCAAGGATGGCAACCTTCTCCACATTGCCACTCTAAACTCTCGCTCTGCCATCAAGCACTCCTCTGATATCTGTCGCCTTCTTGAGGAACTGGACCTCGACGTCCTCGGTCTCACTGAGACTTGGTTCACTGCCAGCTCTGCCACCAGCTTTGACACACTCCTACCTGACGGCTACAAGATCCTCTCCGTGCCCAGGCCCAACCGTTCAGGGGGTGGTGTTGCCCTTATCTTCCCTGAGTGGATTCCTGCCACTGTCACTCCTACGCAGACCTACTCCTCTTTTGAATGTCTTGTCTGCCGACTTTCTCTCTCTCCTAGCCATTCCCTTACCGTGGCTACTATCTATCGGCCACCTGGTCAAATTTCCTCCTTCCTCTCTGAGTGGGCTGACCTCTCCTCCTCACTCCTGTCCTCAACCACCCAACTCCTCTTTCTCGGTGACTTCAACATCCACCTCGATGCCTCCTGTCCCCCCACTGGTCTCTTCCGCGAACTCTGCAACTCTCTCACTCTCTATTCTCCCGTCTGGGCCTACTCACTCTGCAGGGCACACTCTTGATGCTCTGATCTCTTCTGACCTTCCCCTCTCCCTCCCTCTCTCCACTCCTCTCTCTTGGAGCGATCACTTTCTCCTATCCTCCCACCTCTCCCTCCCTACCCCACAGGCAAAGCCACCCTCTTCACTGCCACCCACCTTCTCGGTCATCCGACCCATGAAGCGCGTGTCAGCTGAGGCTTTCGCTGCTACCTTCTCAGCCCCTTCTCCCCCCTCGGCTGACTCCCACCCTGACGCAGCCCTCTCCATGCTCTATTCCTCTATATCTGATACTCTCGATATCCTTGCCCCCGTCATGAGAATCCGCCTGAAGCCCAAAGCCAAATGTAACTCCTGGTATGACTCGGATCTCGTCACCCTAAAACGCAAGTGCAGGGTGGCAGAGAGGAAATGGCGTGCTTCAAGTTCATCCTCTGACAAACTGGCCTGCCGCCTGCTCCAAAGGCAAAACCGGCTCTCCGTTCTCACCAAGAAGAGAGCCCTTATCCAAGCCCGCATCTCTGAGGCATCTAACAACTCGGCCGAACTCTTTAAAATCTGCAAGGAGCTGGCCAACCCTGCTGCAGTCTCTACCTCTCCTGTCCCCTCCCAGGCCCTCTGCACTGCACTGGCCTCGCACTTCATCTCAAAAACTCAGGACATCCTGTCCTCGCTCTCCTCCTCTCACCTCCCTCCCTCTCTTCCCTGCTCTTCCTCTTGCTCTCTTGCAGCCGCCCCTCCGCCCTCCTTCTCTGCTTTTCCACCTTTTTCTGCTGATGAGGTTTCCAGACAAGTCCGATCTATGAAAACCTTGTCTAAACAGGTTCACCCCTGTTCCTCCAAAACCATCAAGGACCACATCGACTCCCTGGCTCCTGCCCTAGCTGACTTTTGCAACCACTCATTCGCCTCTGGAGTCTTCCCATCCCCCCTCAAGCACTCCCTTGTGCACCCCCTCCTCAAGAAACCCTCTTCCGACCCCTCCTGCCCGGCCAACTATCGCCCAATCTCCATTACTCCCTTCCTGGGCAAGCTCCTGGAGAAACTGGCCATCTCCCAGCTTAACCTCCATGCTGAATATGTTGGTAATCTTCATGACCATCAATCTGGCTTCAGAGCGGCCAGAAGCACGGAAACTGCTCTCCTGAACATCCGTGAGGACCTGCTCCTGAACCTCGATTCCAACACTCCCTGTGTTCTCATTCTGCTCGATCTCTCCTCTGCCTTTGACACTGTCAACCATGCCATCCTGCTCAACCGTCTCTGTGATAACCTGGGTATCACTGGTCAGGCTCTGGCATGGCTGACCTCTTTCCTTTCCGGTCGACCCTCCCAGGTCCAAATGGGCTCCTTCCTCTCTGACATCTTTTTCTCCACCTGTGGTGTCCCCCAGGGATCCAACCTCTCTCCCTGGCTTTTCAATCAGTATCTGGCACTCCTTGCCCACCGCATCGCCGCTCTCTGCCCCCACTTTCAGTGCTATGCGGACGATACCCAGCTCATTTTCAGGCTACCCTCGGCCTCCTCCTCTCCTTCCCTCATCTCCGACTGTCTGTCTGCTATCCAGGAATGGTGTGCCGCCAATGACCTCTGCCTTAACGCCAGTAAGACTGAGATTCTACTCATCGGCACACACACTCCCTCCTTTCCTGCAGCTCTCTGGCCGGCCTCCCTTGGCCCTCTTCCTGCCCCTACCTGCAAAGCTAAAAACCTCGGGGTCATCTTCGACTCCACACTCTCCTTCTCTCCTCATATTTCTGACGTCTCTAAGAAGTCACACTACCAGCTGCACCTCCTCAGAGGTATTCTTCCCTTCCTCTCCTTCCCCCAGAAGCTCACTGTCTCCCGAGCCCTGGTTCTCTCAAGGCTGGACTACTGTAACAGCCTCTATCTTAATCTGCCTGCCTCCACTCTCCGCCCTCTGCAACTTATCCAGAACAGAACTGCGAGACTTGTCCTTGGCCTCAAGCCCAGGGACCGTATCTCTCCAGGACTGAAATCTCTTCACTGGCTCCCAGTGGCTGCAAGGATTAAGTTCAAAACCCTCTGCATTGTCCACAAGGCCTTCTGGGGCCTGGGGCCACAATACCTTCAACTCTCTCTTCCTAAATATCTGCCTTCATGAGCCCTTCGCTCATCCGTCTCCAACTCCCTCATGGTCAGCCGCTTCTCGAAGCAACGAGCTGGGGGTAGATCTCTCTCCGCAGCAGGGGCCTCCCTCTGGAACAGCCTTCCTGCCTCCCTGAAACTTGAGGAGAACCATCTCCGGTTCCGGAAGCACCTCAAAACCTTCCTCTTCGCTTCTGCCTTCTCTCTCCCTCTCCCCTGCTAAACCTGCTAAACTCCCCACTGAAGTTTGCACTAAACCTGCATCTGGGCCACTCTGTGACCTCGGTCCAGGGCCCAGCCACTCTCCACTTGCACTGCCTCCCTGGCTCCCCCTGCACTGTGGGACTGTCACTGCATCCCTACAGCCCCCTTCCCAGCACTTGCTCTGCACTTACCTCGCACTTGCCACCAGCTGGCCCTTTTATTATTATTTATTATTTTATTACGCTACTTACCTTGTACTGCACTTTCCCCCCCACCTCCTCCCCCTGCACTTTCTCCTTTTCCCCTTACCTCTGCACTTGCGCGATCTGAATGACACCTGGCCTAGTAGGATCGTTTGTCTGTCTTCCCCTTGTTTCCCCCCCTCCCTGCCTCGTCGCGCCTTGAAACACTTGTGTATAGGCGCGTTACAAATACCATATCATATCATATCATATTCAGTTTTCCGACTTCCGAAGTGGTCTTAATGGACAAGTACTGAGATAATGGTCGGAGGCCCCGCAATACAGGCACAACCATAGGTCACGTCTACGTTTCTTCTCGGCATCAGATAGGGGACCTCTGACTGCTCCCAGTTGCATAGGTTCAGGAGTTGGTTCAGACGAGGTAGATGCTTTGGCTGGCACTGGAATGAATCTTGGAATTGACCTTTCCAAACGGCGCCTCTCACCCCTTCTCTCAGACAACCTGTGATCGATCCGCATCACTTGTTCTTGCAATGCTTGCAGGGTTTCAGGTTCTGGAATATGGAGAAGTTCATCCTTATATTCGTCTCTCAACCCCCTACGAAAAAGGGTTTTCTGAGTAATCTCAGGCCATTGTGAATCGGTGGCCAGCTGACGAAAACGGCTGATGTAGGTGATTATATCACTGGATCCTTGCTTCAGGTCCATGAGCTGATTTTGCGCAGCAGCGGCGAGGTTGGGAGACTGGAACACCTCCAGAAAAGCCTTCTCAAAGGCCACAAAATCCTCCAGAACTGGACTCTTGGCAGCTACCAAAGGAGTGGCCCAGGCCAATGCGTTTCCGGTTAGATTTCCCAAAATCTACCCAATCTTGGACTTATTCTGGTTGAAATGCGTAGGGCGGCACAAAAAATGTATTCTACAATGATTGCAAAATTCTGCCACCCGTCTAGGATCTCTGTCAAATTTTATTGGGGTGGTCTGAGCCATCACAGACTCTGCAGAGGTACTGGGGGTAGCCCCTTGAGCTACCAGCTGACGTAAGGCCAAATTCTCCTGATGCAATACTGTCATCTCGGCGCGTAGGGCCCTGATCTCATTCCTCAATTCCTCAGAATCCTCCATTTCAGAATCGGAACTGGTTGTTAGGCGTCTTAATCTGTTAAGCTGTGCGTCTCTGGAGCGCTGCGTACCTGAAGTTTCAGTTGCTGGTCTCGCCGGTGACGCCAGACTGGTAGACCGTCAAATAGAATGCAGATGTTGTAACGCTAGGAAGCGACCCCGACCCAACCCTAATGGAACAGGGATGGATTGGAATCACCTCCCGACGCCACTGGCTAACCTCCCTGCGGATTAAAGTGACGCCGGGACAGTGCAAGCACTGACAGGGAGGTGATGAGGTGTTGAGCTGGTATGGTCCGGTAGAGGTTCACAAACTGGAGGATTGAGAAGGTCTTCAAAGATGTCCAGGCACGATCCTCCAAGGCAGTTGATAATCAGGAGGGCTGGCACTCAGAGCCAAACAGACAAGTAAGATCCAGGCAAACAAGGAGATCAGGAAGAGAGTGGAACCCAGGGAACAGGAAGGCCCAAGGAGAGGGGAGAAAGCCAGGAGGGGGGACCCACAACCTCCTAAGGGCCACAGAGCCAAGGGAAACTAATCCCAACAGAAATGAACCCAGGAGGAGAGGGGAAACTGGAAGGCAGGAACCACAAGGAAGGGACCCAACAGGAGCTAAGGCAGCCCGAGAGGCCAGAGAACCGGACAAGGAAGCAGGAGCCAAGGAGCAGGAACCTGATGCAAGGGCACCAAGCGACGGTAAGTGGGGAACAAACCGCGTTAAGGCGCGATCTGTAGAGGGCCGGACGCTATTTACAGCGTCCGGCACGAAAGCGAGGCTTGGAACGCTAGCGGGGCTGCGCATGCGTAGCGGCCGAGCGGGCACCAGAACGAGGCTTGGAACACAAGCTTGTCTGCCCATTCCTGGTTACCCGCGAGGTTCGCGCATGCAAGCGAAGGTGTCGAGCGCCGGCCCGCTGCCCACAGCCACGCTTCCCAAGCCGGTAATATGGGTACAACTGCCACGTCCGGGGACGGATGCGACGAGAAGGCCAGGTAAGTGTCCTAACACCATACCCCCCTCCGGAAAGACCGGAAGAACCCGGCTTCCAAGGAAAACGGGCATAAAATTCCCTAACCAAACGAGGGGCATGAACGTTCTCAACAGGTTCCCAAGTGCGATCACAGGCAGGATAGCCCTTCCAGTCAATCAAATACTGCAATTTACCGCTAAAGAGACGGGAATCACATATTTCCTGCACCTCAAATTCAGGGAAACCTTCAACGTCAATAGCAGCGGGTCGGGGGCAGGCACGATGGAAGGGATCTGAATGATAAGCCTTTAAAAGAGATACATGAAAAACAGGGTGGACCCTCCAGGATTCTGGCAACCTAAGTTCAAAAGCTACTGAAGATACCCTCTTGACAATCGGAAAGGGGCCTAAAAACTTGGGAGCTAATTTCAAGGGTACGTTCCATGCAGGCAAATATCTGGAAGATAACCACACAAGATTTCCCACCCGGAATGGTGGCTCAGGGCTCCGATGTTTATCGGCCTGTCTCTTCATGGTCTCACGTGCCTTGGCCAGGGTACCAGCCGCTCGACGCTGCAGATTCTGAATATCGGTGACAAGGCGATCCGCCGAAGGAACATTACTTGATTGTACTGGCGTAAAAGGCAGCAATCTGGGATGAAGGCCAAAGGTACAGAAAAAGGGACTTAGTCCGGTTGCAGAATGAACTGAATTGTTATACGCAACTTCGGCCAAATCGAGATGCAACATCCAATTTGTTTGGGAGGCATTGGCAAAACAACGGAGGTACTGTTCTAACGTTTGGTTTGTCCTTTCTGTCTGTCCGTTGGTTTGTGGATGATAGCCAGAACTGAGTGCCCTATGGATGCCTAAATGCTGGCACAATTGGCCCCAAAAGGAAGAGATGAACTGAGAACCACGGTCAGATATTATCTTGACAGGTAATCCATGCAGACGATATACATTGTGCAAAAAGGCACGTGCTACTAGAGCAGCCGTGGGAATTCCTGGGAAGGGAATGAAGTGGGCCATCTTGGTGAAACAGTCGACGATAACCATGATACAAGTATGACCTTCGGAGGGCGGAAGGTCGACAATGAAATCAGTGGCGATTGTATGCCAAGGAAAAGGCGGTGTTTCCATGGGATGTAAAAGACCTACAGACTTCATGCGTGGAACCTTGACCTGGTCACAGATGGGACAGCATTCCACATAACGTCTGACTTGCAAAGTCCATTTAGGCCACCAAAAATGTCGAGAAATGAGTTCTTGCGTAGACCGAATACCACGGTGACCCCCTATCTTGGAGTCGTGGAAGCTTTGTAGGATTGTCTTGCGAAGCTCATCCGTGGGTAGGTATAACCTATTCTGGAAAAAAAGCAATCCGTCCTTCTCCCTCAACTGGTGACGTCTCATCAACGTATCCCGAGAAGAATCAGACAAGGTAGCTTGTACCACCCTATGCAAGAACGATGGCAAAGCCAGTAGAAAATGCTTGGGAGCAATCACAGGCTGGTCTCGTCCTTCATGTTGCACATCATCAGCCAAAGAACGGGAAAGAGCATCCGCCTTCACATTACTGCTACTGGGTACATAGGTGACATGGAAATCATACTGTGAAAAAAAAAAAGCCCATCGAGCTTGGCGGGAGGTCCGACACTGCAGAGAGCGTAGAAATTGCAAGTTTCGATGGTCAGTGCGTACCTCCACCGGAAAGCGTCCTCCGAGAAGGTGATGGCGCCATTCTTCAAAGGCGGTCTTGATGGCCAGTAGTTCCTTTTCGATAATGGGAAAGTTCCGTTCACTAGCCGTAAGTTTTCTGGAGTAGTAGGCTACAAGGAACTCCATTCCAATGCTCGGATCCATCTGAAGTAGAACGGCTCCCACAGCAAAATCCGAAGAGTCGGCTTCCACGATAAACGGCTGGTCGTCTTGGGGATGATGTAAAATAGGCGCGGAACTAAAGGCCTTCTTTAATTGCTCAAAAGAGGCGGCAGCATCATGCCCCCAAACAAAGATTCTCTTACTGCTGGTAAAACAGGTTAAGGGTGCAGATAATTGCGAAAAAGATGGAATGAATCTCCGGTAGAAATTAATGAATCCAAGAAAACGTTGAAGAGAATTTCTGTCGCTGGGAACTTTCCATTCTAGGATTGCACCAACCTTGGCTGGATCCATGTGTATACCCGACGCACTGATTACATACCCAAGAAATTCAATGTGGTCTTGGTGAAAAAGACATTTCTCAAGCTTAGCGTAAAGGTTATTCACATGTAGCCGCCAAAGTACCTCTTTTACATGTACTATGTGCTCTTCGAGATTTCTTGAAAACACCAATATGTCATCCAAATAAACCCAGACTGAGGTCCCGATTAAATCAGAAAATATATGATCCATTAGACGCTGAAAGACAGCTGGGGCATTACATAGCCCAAAAGGCATAACTCTGTATTCATAGTGCCCGCTTGGAGTCTTGAAGGCCGTCTTCCATTCATCTCCGGCCTTTATCCGTACCAAATGGTAGGCTCCACGGAGATCAAACTTGGAAAATATTCTTGACTCACGTAAAGATTCCAAAATGGATCGAATCAAGGGAAGTGGGTATCTATCCTTTCTAGTGATGTCGTTTAATTGGCAATAATCAACACAGGGGCGCAGGGTACCCTCCTTCTTCTTTACAAAAAACAGTGGGAATCCTGCCAGTGAATTAGAAGGAGCAACATACCCTTTCTGAAGACATTCTTCAAGATACTCCTGCAAAACCTCCTTTTCTTGAGCGGTCAGGGAGTACACCTTGCCATGTGGAATCACAGCGTCGGGCAACAGGTTGATGGCACAATCAAAAGATCTGTGAGGAGGTAATGGAATGTCCTTAGGTTCAGAGAAAACCTCATGAAATTCAGCATATTCAGAGGGAACTGAAGAAACAGAGAGTAAGCGTGGCACACCAACCCCTTCAGTCTGGGTGGCGATCGAAGATTGCGTTGAAGAAGAACCGATATGGCAACAGTCCTGCACACAACGATCAGAGCTGAAAACCAAGGTCCGAGTCTGCCAGTTGATGTTGGGGCTATGATGTAACAACCAAGGCAATCCCAAAATGATCGGGTAAGAGGGAGTCTTGATGACATCCAGAGAGATCTGTTTGTGATGTTCTTCAATCCACAAACTCAGTGTCTCGGAATGTTGATGGACCGGACCCGAAGACAACGGGGTACCGTCAATAACTTCCACCACTGAAGCACAATTCTTTTCAATCAAGGCAATACCATTCCTGATGGCAAAATCAGCATCCATATAATTTCCAGAGGCTCCACAATCCAATAATCCCAGTACCTTTATGGGTTCTTTTCCTGACCAAGAGACCTTGAGTGTTAAGACCATAAGCACGACTGGTTGCATGGGTTGTCGGACCTGTACTGAATCGGGAAGGACTGTAGAAGAAGAGAGGCCCATCGTCGCCGTTCCCCTAAACGATAGGCCATTCAGTTTTCCGACTTCCGAAGTGGTCTTAATGGACAAGTACTGAGATAATGGCCGGAGGCCCCGCAATACAGGCACAACCGTAGGTCACGTCTACGTTTCTTCTCGGCATCAGATTGGGGACCTCTGACCGCTCCCAGTTGCATAGGTTCAGGAGTTGGTTCAGACGAGGTAGATGCTTTGGCTGGCACTGGAATGAATCTTGGAATTGACCTTTCCAAACGGCGCCTCTCACCCCTTCTCTCAGACAACCTGTGATCGATCCGCATCACTTGTTCTTGCAATGCTTGCAGGGTTTCAGGTTCTGGAATATAGAGAAGTTCATCCTTATATTCGTCTCTCAACCCCCTACGAAAAAGGGTTTTCTGAGTAATCTCAGGCCATTGTGAATCGGTGGCGAGCTGACGAAAACGGCTGATGTAGGTGATTATATCACTGGATCCTTGCTTCAGGTCCATGAGCTGATTTTGCGCAGCAGCGGCGAGGTTGGGAGACTGGAACACCTCCAGAAAAGCCTTCTCAAAGGCCACAAAATCCTCCAGAACTGGACTCTTGGCAGCTACCAAAGGAGTGGCCCAGGCCAATGCGTTTCCGGTTAGATTTCCCAAAATGTACCCAATCTTGGCCTTATCCTGGTTGAAATGCGTATGGTGGCACAAAAAATGTATTCTACAATGATTGCAAAATTCTGCCACCCGTCTAGGATCTCCGTCAAATTTTATTGGGGTGGTCTGAGCCATCACAGACTCTGCAGAGGTACTGGGGGTAGCCCCTTGAGCTACCAGCTGACGTAAGGCCAAATTCTCCTGATGCAATACTGTCATCTCGGCGCGTAGGGCCCTGATCTCATTCCTCAATTCCTCAGAATCCTCCATTTCAGAATCGGAACTGGTTGTTAGGCGTCTTAATCTGTTAAGCTGTGCGTCTCTGGAGCGCTGCGTACCTGAAGTTTCAGTTGCTGGTCTCGCCGGTGACGCCAGACTGGTAGACCGTCAAATAGAATGCAGATGTTGTAACGCTAGGAAGCGACCCCGACCCAACCCTAATGGAACAGGGATGGATTGGAATCACCTCCCGGCGCCACTGGCTCACCTCCCTGCGGATTAAAGTGACGCCGGGACAGTGCAAGCACTGACAGGGAGGTGATGAGGTGTTGAGCTGGTATGGTCCGGTAGAGGTTCACAAACTGGAGGATTGAGAAGGTCTTCAAAGATGTCCAGGCACGATCCTTCAAGGCAGTTGATAATCAGGAGGGCTGGCACCCAGAGCCAAACAGAAAAGGAAGATCCAGGCAAACAAGGAGATCAGGAAGAGAGTGGAACCCAGGGAACAGGAAGGCCCAAGGAGAGGGGAGAAAGCCAGGAGGGGGGACCCACAACCTCCTAAGGGCCACAGAGCCAAGGGAAACTAATCCCAACAGAAATGAACCCAGGAGGAGAGGGGAAACTGGAAGGCAGGAACCACAAGGTAGGGACCCAACAGGAGCTAAGGCAGCCCGAGAGGCCAGAGAACCGGACAAGGAAGCAGGAGCCAAGGAGCAGGAACCTGATGCAAGGACACCAAGCGACGGTAAGTGGGGAACAAACCGCGTTAAGACGCGATCTGTAGAGGGCCGGACGCTATTTATAGCGTCCGGCACGAAAGCGAGGCTTGGAACGCTAGCGGGGCTGCGCATGCGTAGCGGCCCAGCGGGCACCAGAACGAGGCTTGGAACACAAGCTTGTCTGCCCGTTCCTGGTTACCCGCGAGGTTCGTGCATGCAAGCGAAGGTGTCGAGCGCCGGCCCGCTGCCCAAAGCCACGCTTCCCAAGCCGGTAATATGGGTACAACTGCCACGTCCGGGGATGGATGCGACGAGAAGGCCAGGTAAGTGTCCTAACAACTTGTCTTCGAGTTTCTTAACGTCTCCATTCATCCTCTGGGCAATTCTTATTGTTTGTGAAGACAGAGGGTGGGGCCAAAGTTTGGTTTCCACCTCCCGTTTACCCTCAGCCCTCATAAACAACTTTTTATTTAGCATTAGTTTTTCATGCGAGCAGAAAACCGGTGGTTTCTAAGCAGGCGGATTCCGTGGGAAATCATTGTAAACACTGTTTACTCTCTTTGCACTGCGGACTACAAAAGAGATGTGCAGAGATGCTTCCAGAGTCACTTTACCCTTCCCCTTTGCACTCCGCAATGCAAATGATGAAATTGCCCCAGAGGGGCCCTGTTTGAATGTAAGTGCAAACATAAGTGGTCCCCTCTGAGTAATTTATGATTTATTTAAAAAGAGCTCCAATGTAATGTTGGAAGATACATGAGGGGCTTGAGTGTGTGCTCGGGGAATCCTGTATGTGTGGTGGTGTATTTTCTTGGGCATCTCTATATGTTGTACCAGAGCTCAAACTCCAGAATGTTAATTCTGTGACTGCCAAGCCATAGCCAAGAGCGACATAGTCAAGAATTGACTGTGTATGAACTTGAATGTGATTGGTAACAGATAGGGACTGGAGTGGTCAAACTAGTGCAGAAACATTGAAAAAGCCTGGAACCTTGATGTCAAAAAGGTTATCAAGATTTTGTTCCATGTCATGTCATGTCACAGTGAGACCGGGTGGTGCCTTACTTTGGAGTATCAGAATAGTAATACATAGCCATCTATAGTGAGTAGCTCTACCCAAGCTCCCTATATGAAAAGGCTGAGGGGGAAGTGCAACACATAGGGTAGGTAGCAGTGATAGAAGTGTACCATAAAGGTAGTGGAGCAGAGACTCTGGCAGGGGAGACACTAGGAAGGGAGGAGGCAACATGAAACACATTTTTCAAGGGTTGCAGTCATGCTGCTTGACAGCCAATTCAGTTGAAACAGATTTCAGTTTGGCCGCACTTGATATCCTGTGATAAAATGGAGAAGTGTGCTTTGACTTCACAAAGACCAGTTCCAGAATGGTGAAAATGGTTGCAAAAAGTAGTGGAGCCATTAACAGTAAAAAATAAAACCAGTGGAACACCGCTCGCGATAGTTCCCACTCACTTCGACCACTGGTAGGCAGGAAGAGACGGACCGCATGTTTGTCCGTATGAATTGACAATCTTCTACATTTGCGTTATGTAATTTGACTGTGCTTTGATAGTGAAAAATAAGACTTTGACATGCTTTGTTGCATGCACAGCGCTTTATGTCACACAAAGGCCACCGTAGAGTACTAAGGGCCAGGAAGGGAACAATCTAGGCTGCAAGCCAACAACATGAATTCCAGTACACCCTAGCATCAGGGCCCATAAGCCGGCCAACCAACCCAAATGGAGAGAATGGGTGTGAAACAGAAGTGTTATCTTCAAGCTACACAACTGTTTACGTTTCAAAACCACGATTTCTAAAAAAGAAGGCATTTACTGTCTAGACTTCAGTTGATAATGGTAGCGTTCTTAATATTCCGTCCTCTTCATCAGCACCTGTCATATGTTGATTAGATTTGCAGGTATGTGATAATTACATCTCCTGTTTCAGCTGTTACTCTATGGGAGCAGGCCTTTGCCTCTCTGTTCCTCCACATGGATCTAACATGGAGGTGCTAATAAGATCCGCAATTGATTTTATAATTTAACCTTACAGAAGGCGCCGCCATTCTTTGTTAACTCCTGAACAAAGATTGGCAACTTCCATAGTATATCTACTGGCTCACATCAATTGTTTTATTATTTTTTTAAACTTTTCTTTTGAAATTTTACAGTAAATAAAACAAAGAACCCATTAGGGTGTATCAACAGTTGCGCCCTAGAGTCCCCCCCCATTCCCCTCACCCACATAGCAGTTGCTTGCAAATGCTGTTGTATCCTTGTATCTTCGCACAAAGCCGGGACCGTCTGCGGGAAAGTTACTTGGCAAGTTCACTCATGGTGTCTGCTGGGAATGGGTCGGGGAGGAATCGTCGCTGGGGAGCAATAGTAGATAACAGATGTACGTCCCCATACATCGGGGGGCGGGCATGCAGTGGTAATGTTCTGATGAACTCCGGTTCCACCCCCTGACAGTATAGGACATCCTTCAGCCAGATCGCCAGAGTGGGAGCTGGACCCCTTCCCTAGGACAGCGCCACCCTCCTGCGTGCCAGAACCAGTAGGACATTTGTGAGTTTCCTCATCGCGGGAGATATATATTTTGTTTACCCAAGGAGGGCTATGGTAGGGATGGGCGTCGGGTCTTCCCCAATAATTGCGGCTGTTGTCTCCAGTACCTGTGCCCAGAAGCAAGATATGTCGGGGTACTCCTACGCTAAATGAAGAAAGTTTCCTGCTGGAGTGCCACACCTCTCGCATGAGGCTTCTGAGTCGGGCCTTTGGATACATTTTTTAGCTGGAGTGTAGTATGTTTGATGGAGATAATTGAAGTGGATTTGTTTATAGCGTGTATTCAGTGCTACCTTTTGAGTTTGTCGGAGGATGTAGGCCCAGTCCTCGTCTAGTATCTGGGCCCGTAGAGCTTTTTCCCACCTGGCCTTTGTGCGTGTGTTTTGGGGTACTGTGTCCGTCAAGAGGGACCTGTACAGTGTTGAGACTAGTCTGCCTTCTCCCTGTGCTTGATTGTATTGTGTAAAAGCTGCCAGGTAGGTGGTTGTTGTGGGAAGGTCGGTAACAGTGTTTGCAAGGTCAAACTGAGTCTGAAATATATAAAAGTATCAAGGGATGTGTTGCTGCCCTTCTCCTTGGCCGCCTGGAGGGTCATATATGACCCATCCGTGAACAAGTCGCCCATTGTTCGCAGCTGTAGCTTGTCTGCCCATTGATGAAAGACCATTTCTGTTGTTAGGGGGACACCCGGTATGAACTTGATTGGTAACAGGGGGGAGAATCTAATGTGGACCCCATATTTCTGCACCATCTTTCTCCAGATCGCGTATGTGGAAAGGACCACATTCATTGTCGACTGGGCCACTGTGAGGTGCCCGAGGATGACCGCTCTAAGCAAATTGGGAGATACCAGTGCCCGTTCTATTTGTACGTGCGACCTGATGAAACTGGTGGGGTACCAGTAGCTGAGAAACTGTGCCTGGGCTGCCCAATCATATCTTTCTGGATCTTGGAGTGCTAGGCCTCCAGATGATGTTGGTAAGATAACCGTAGTGTAGGCCACCCTTGCTGGCTTGCTGGCCCATAGCAATTTGAGGATCAGGCTTCTGATTTTCCGCAGGAAAGTCTGAGGTAGCAATAGGGGTATATTGGCAAACAGATAAAGGAGTTTGGGAAGTATTACCATTTTAACTAATGAGGCCCTGCCCCATAGTGTCAGTGGGAGAGTTTTCCACCTTTGCACTTGTAACTGAAGGGATCCCAGTGTCTTTTCATAGTTATCTTTAAATACATCATTATGGGTAAGTGACATCCAAATCCCCTGGTATCAGACGTGAGCCTCCACCCAGGTGAATCCATGGTTGTCTGAAAATGTTTGTGTGCCCGGTGTCAGGGGGAATATTACTGATTTTGTATGTTGTTTCTTAAACCAGATATGCTGCCAAATTTAATGACTTTGCACATAATGGGATTTAGATTTACGTTTGGATCCTGAATAAAGAGGACCACATCATCTGCATAGAGAGAAATTACTGATTTATGTGGTCCGAGAACAAGGCCTGTCTGGGGTTGGCGTGATCGAAGCCCTGACGCTAAGTGTTCCATTATTAAGGCAAATATTAGCACCAAGACCGGGCAACCTTGTCTTGTCCCCCGCTGTAAGACAATACTCGTGGACTTGGTGTTGCCTAGAATAATGGACAACCGTGGACTGTTGCATAAGAGGGAGACCAGCCTGATGAAGTAATTCCCCAGGCCCATCTGTTTCAGTACTGCAAAGAGATACGGCCATTCAACAGAGTCAAAGGCCTTCTCGGGGTCTAGGAGGACCGCAATTTCTTGGTGTGAGGGATCGAGAGCTTCCATGACTCCAAACAGTCTCCTGATACCAAATGTCGTATTTCGCCCTGGGACGAATCTGGCCTGGTCACCTAGTACCAGTCCCGGCATCAGAGGAAGTAATCTAGCTGTGAGGATTTTGGCCAATATCTTGTTATCTAGGTTAATCAGGGAAATCGGGCTATAGGAGGCGCATTCCTCGGGGGATTTTCCTGACTTCTGTAACAGTATTACATTGGCCTCACGAAGCGTCGGTGGGAGGATGCGGTGTTCTAGTGCCTCTTCATACACGTGTAGGAGGAGTGGGGCTATTGTGGGTGCAAAGGCCTTGTAAAACTTTCCGGATAGGCCATCAGGGCCTGGAGCTTTGGTGTTCGGCAGGCTTTTGATGGCTAACAGGACTTCTTCCAGGGAGATGGGTTGATTCAGTGGTTCGCGCAGTTCGCTCTCCACCCAGTAGAGTTCAGTGTCGTTCAGGTATCCTTGTAGTGTTTCAGGGTCAGTGGTGTGTTTGGAGCTGTATACTTCTTGGTAGAAGGAGCGGAATGCATCGACAATATCTTCCTCTGTGTGCACCAATGTGCCTGGAGCATTGCTCACTCTCTCGACTCAGGTAGATTTCCTACCGGCGGCTATCAACCGCGCCAATAAAGCTCCGGGCTTCTGGCCTTTGACATATTGACAGATTTGATGTCTCCTGCTTAGGAATTTCAGCTCCCGCTCTGCTATGTTTCTGAATTTAAGGAGGTCTTCTTTGAGTTCTGCCTGTACGTTTGGATTATCAGAGCTGAAGCCTGTGAGTTCCAGATTCTATAGTCGGTGCTCGCTCTTGGCCAGTTCATGTCTAATCAATTTCAGTATTCCGCACTCTTTTGTTAAGCAGACTCCTCTTACGTAGCATTTTAAGGTCTGCCACAGGGTTCTTGCATAAGCAACAGATTCTAGGTTGACTTCTAAAAAGGCTTTGATTTCATTGCGCAGTTCTGTGGCAAATAGTTCATCTGATACTGAGCCTCGTTTAAACCTCCAGTGGGGCGTGCCTGGGTTCGTGATGGGGAGCTTGTATTCAAGAGCCACTACAGCATTGTCAGAGATTGTTTTGGGCAGGATTTGGCAGGTTTCCCGTTGTAATGGGCTCTGAGACGACACTAGTACGTAATCTATCCGTGAGCTGGTGTTGTGGACTGGAAAGTGAAAAGTGAACTCCCTGGCCTCCCAGTTAGGGTTTCTCCATGCATCGACTAGATCGAAGGCACGGCAGATTTCTCGAATCTGAAGGCCTGCTTTGCATGGTCGGTCAGACATGTTGTGTGATTTGTCCTTCAAGGGATCAATTGGTGTGTTCATGTCCCTGCCCCAGATGATTGTTGCGGAGCCAGAGCCCTCCAGTTGGGACAGGACCCAGTTGAAATTGTTCGCTCCATCAACGTTAGGGGCATAGGAGTTCACAAGGATCACCTCTTTCCCTGCCAGAATCCCTTTCACCAGGAGTGATCTGCCTTCAGTATCTTTTGCTGATGTCACTAAGCTGAAATTGGCTTTCTTATCAATGAGGATGGCCACCCCTCTAGCGTACGATGAATAGGATGAAAAGTACCTGTGGCAGCCCCATTCGCGGGCCCAGCAGTGCTCTTATTCCGGGAGGAGGTGCATCTCTTGTAGCATGGCCACATCGACTTTTTGTCTCCGAAGATAATGTAGGATTTTCAGAGTCTTTACTGGGACGTTGCCTCCTCTATTGTTCCAGGTGACAACCTTGAACTTGACAAGTAAGGTCTGATGTGTGAGGAGCGGTTGGTGCCTGCCGTGGCGGGGGGCGACAATGGCATGGAGGCAGATTGATGGATGTTCTCGCAGTACAACGAGGAGAAGAGATGTAGAAGGATTGGGGGTAGAGCAGCGGGGCGCAGGGACTCCGAGGGCGCATTCCCAAAACAATCATCAAATTTCCACCCCTGCTTGGGCAACCCCCAACAGACCCAAGGTCAGTATCCCTCCCAAGAAGTGAAACCATTAACAGTGCTGCTCCTGGGGCGCTAGTGGCCTTCCAAAGTGAGAGGCTCCCTTCTAAGCAGGAGAGTGATTCTCTGATGTCGCTATTGGCCTTTGCTCTGGCCAGTTATTTGTCCTTAAGTTGACTCAAGGGGGGTTCCTCCTCGCTCAGTCTCTCTGTGGTGGCCTAGGGTTGTTGCTGGTCGGAGGTTTGCGCTGACTCTGCAGAGGAAGGAGTTTGCCTCCTCAGGCGACTCGAAGAATTGGATCTTTCCCTGATGTTGAACTCGAAGTTTAGCGAGGAATAGCATAGATGAAATAATCTGATTCTATTGTAGACATCGTTTGACACCCGTAAAGGACCTCCTCTGCGCTGGGACAGCTGGTGAGAAATCCGGGTATAATTGTATGGAGTCTCCATCTAACTGGAGTTCTCCCTTCTACCTGGCAAGCCGCAGGATAGTGTCCCTGTCCTTAGAGTTAAGCAGTTTTGCTATGATGGGACGCGGGATTTCCCCCCGGGATTGGTCGGGTGGTCGGAATCCTGTGAGCCCTCTCCACAACAAACAGTCGGGACAGAGTCTCAGCTCCGAAAAGTTTTATGCATATTTTCTCGACGTGATCCTCCATCATTGTCATTAATTGCTGCTCTCTTATCCCGACCAGCCTTATATTGTTTCTTTGAGATAGCCCTTCCAGGTCCTCATTCTTCGCAATCGTGGGTTTCATTTGGCCCTCTAGAGTCGACACTCTGGCCACCAGCGTTGTTGTGGTGTCGTCTAGGTCTGACACCCTTTGTTCTAATGTGTCTAATCAGTCTGCCTACTTATAGAGGCGATGTTGTAACAAGTCTACCTTGGAGGATAGTGCATCCATCTTGTAAACTAGGTGTCCGATTCCAGCTTTCAGGTCGAGAAGGATCTCCTTGATATCTAGAGTTTGAGGGGGTTCGTCCTCCGGTATTTCTACCTGTGTTGGTGAGCCGGGTCTGCTGGTGGGCTTGGGTGTTCTTGCCCCAGTCCCGGGTTCGAAGTTTAACTTGCGTTGGGATTTGTCGCTCTTCCCCATTGTGTGATCCGTGGCTATTAGGTATTAGGTTGCGTTAGAAATGTTTTGGGGTACAATGAGCTTGGATCTGGGCGGACTACACTGATCCCCTATGGCAGGGTCAGACGGCCAGTTGGTGAGAAGAAGGTGATCCTGGGTCGCTAGCAAGCTATCTGGTAATGTGAAGGAGTTTATCGTCACTACGGAGGGTTAGAGGTGCTTGAGCAATTATCTGTTCTTCGGGGGGCTCAAGGCGTCATTTCGGTGCTGATGCCAGTATGGTTAGCACAGTGATTGTGGGGGGGAGGGAGTGCTCTCGGTACGGCATCCCATCTTGCCGCTGCAAAGCTCTGTGAGAGCAGCAGTGCGTGACTGTGTCAGAGCAGTGTTGTGGGATCTGTTCCAGTGTATCACCCCGGAGGCAGTGGCATAGGGCAAGTCAAGGACACAGGATGACTCCTAGATACCGCGTGCCCCTCGGTCTAGTTTGCGGGTGTGCAAGTTGGCATTTAGCAGGATTCCGTCCGGAGCTACGCTGTTGGACTTAAGCGCTGCTTCGTTTCAGAGGTTCCTGTAGGCGGGCGCTGTATTTGAGGTGGATAGTGTTGTTAAGTTGGGGACGACTCCAATCCCTCCCGGGGTTATGCTGAGCGGCTTGACTTTGAGAATGCGCAAGTGCATGGGAGAGGGGGAGGGGAAAAGTGCAGGGGAAGGGGGAAAAGTGGAAAGTGCGAAGCAGAGGAGAAACAGATAAATACCAATAAATAAATAAATAAATAAATAATAAAGGCAACAAACCGTGGTAGTGCAGCCAGCAATTTGCAAGTGCTAGGTTTAAGGCAGCAGACAGGTTAGGTCTGATAAGTGCAGGAAGAAAAAGGGGGGGCTGTATGGGTACAGATGCAGACCCCAGTGCAAGGGGCGGCACGGAGGCAGTGCAGGAGGGTGGCGGGTAAGCAGGTACCTGGGCCCGGAGGACAGAGGGTGGCCAGGTGCACGGTGCCAAGAGAGAACAGATCAGCAGGGGAGAGAGGGAGTGAAGGCAGAAGAAAAGAGGAAGGTCTTGAGGTGCTTCCAGAACGGAGATGGTTCTCCTCAAGTTTGTGAGTGGCAGGGAGGCTGTCCAGAGGGAGGCCCCAGCCGAAGACAGAGATCTACCCCCAGCTCATTTCTGTGAAAAACGACTGACCCTGAGGGAGTTAGAGGTAGAGGAGTGAAGAGCTCGAGAGGGGAGGTATTTGCGGAGGGATGGCAAATACCCCTCCGCAAGGTTTTTTGGACCCAGGCCCCAGAAAGCCTGTGGACAATGCAGAGGGTTTTGAATGTAATCCTTGCATCCACTGGGAGCCAATGGAGAGATTTCAGAGCTGGAGAGATGCGATCCCAGGGCTTGAGGCCAAGGACAAGTCTCACAGTCCTGTTCTGGATTATTTGCAGAGGGCGGAGAGTAGAGGCAGGTAGATTTAGAAAGAGACTGTTACAATAGTCCAACAAAGAGAGAACCAGACCTTGGGATACCATGAGCTTCTGCGGGAAGGTGAGGAAAGGCAGACTACCTCTGAGGAGGTGCAGTAGGAAATTTGACTTATTAGAGACCTCAGAGATGTGGGCGGAGATGGAAAGGGTGGAGTCAAAGATGACCCTGAGGTTCTTAGCCTCGAAGGTGGGGTTAGGAGGAGGGCCAAGGGAGGCCGGCCAGAGAGTGAGGGGAAAGGATGGTGAAGGTGTGCCAATGAGGATGTACTCCGTCTTGCTGGCATTCAGACAAAGATCATTGGCAGCACACCAATCTTGAATGGCAGTTAGGCAATCAGAGATGAGGGAGGGAGAGGAGGGCAGCCTGAAAATGAGTCGAGTGTCATCAGCGTAGCACTGGAAATTTGAGCAGAAAGTGGCAATGCAGTGGCCGAGAGTTGCCAGGTATTAGTTGAAAAGCCAGGGCTAGAGATTAGACCCCTGGGGAACACCACAGGTAGAGAGGAAGATAGATGAAAGGAAGGACCCAAGTTGTACCTGGGAGGGTTGATCTGAGAGGAAAGATGTCAGCCAGGCCAGAGCCTGATGAGTGATACCCAGGTTTTCACGGAGACGGTTGAGCAGGATGGCATGGTGGACCGTGTCGAAGGCAGAAGAGAGATCGAGGAGGATGAGGACAGAGGGAATGTTAGAGTCAAGGTTGGAGAGCAGATCTTCACGGATGTACAGGAGAGCAGTTTTCCTGCTTCTGGCAGCTCTAAAGCCAGACTGGTGGTCATGGAGACAGCCAACAGAATTGGAATGAAGGTTAAGCTGAGAGATGGCCAACTTTTCAAGGAGTTTGCCCAGAAAGGGAGTAATGGAAATTGGGCGATAGTTAGCTGGACAAGAAGGATCAGCTGTGGGTTTCTTGAGAAGAGGATGCACAAGGGAGTGCTTCAGAGGGGAGTGGAAGGATCCTGGGGCAAAGGGGTGGTTGCAAAAATCAGAAAGGGCCAGAGCGAGGGTGTCAGTGGGATCCTTGATGGTTTTAGAGGAACAGGGATGAACCTGTTTTGACGAGGCTTTCATAGATCTGACTTGTCTAGCGACCTTGTCAGGGGATATAAGAGGAAAGGACAAGAAGGATGGTGGAGGGGTGACTAAAGGAGGGTCAGCAAGCACAGATGGAGAGGGGAGAGCAGGGGTGGGGGTGGAGAGGGTGGACAGGATGTCCTGTTTTTTTTTAATGAAGTGAGTGGCAAGGGCATTGCAAAGAGCCTGGGAGGCAACAGGAGGGGTAGAGACTGCAGCAGGGTTGGCCAGCTCCTTGCAGATTTTAAAGAGTTCGGCCGAGTTGTTAGATGCCGCAGAGACACAAGCTTGAATGTGGACTCTCTTCTTGGTGAGGACAGAGAGTCGGTATTGCCTTTGTAGCAGGTGACAGACCAGTTTGTCAGAGGATGAACAGGAAGTCCTCCATTTCCTCTCAGCCGCCCTACACTTACGTTTAAGTGTAGCTAGGTCAGAGTCATACCAGGAATTGCACTCGGCTTTGGACTTCAAACGGATCCTCATGACAGGGGCAAGAGTATCAAAAATTGAAGAGTAGAGCAGAGACAGGGCTGTGTCAGGATGTGAGACAGCCAAAGGTGGAGGGGGGGAGAGAAAGTGGCGGCAAAAGCCTCAACTGACACACGCTTCATGGGACGGATGTCCGAGAAGGTAGGTGGCAGTGTTGGGGTAGGCTTGGCTTGGGGGGAAGAGAGGGAGAGATGAGAGGAGAGGAGGGAGTGATCGCTCCAGGAGAGAGGAGTGGTCAGAGGGATGGAGAGGGGAAGGTCAGAGTAGATCAAGACATCGAGTGTGTGCCCTGCAGAGTGAGTCAGGCCAGAGGGGAGGATAGACAGGGAGAGGAAGTCACAGAGGTCATGGAAGAGTACAGAGGGTGAACAAGGAGAGTCTAAATGTATATTGAGGTCACCGAGGAGGAGGAGTTGAGTGGTAGAGGCAAGGAGGGAGGAGGAGAGGTATGCCCACTCAGAAAGAAATTAGGTGATTTGGCCAGGAGGCTGGTAGATGGTAGCCAGCCACAGTAAGAGAATGGGTAGGTGAGAGAGAAAGCCTACAGACAAGGAATTCGAAAGAGGAGTAGGTCTGAGTGGGAATGATAGAGGCAGTAATCCACTCAGTTAAGATCAGGGCTACCCCCCACCGGACCGGGAGGATCTCGGTGCTGAGAGTATCTTGTAGCCATCAGGGAGGAGAGTGTCAAATCTCATAACAGAGCTGGCCGTGAACCATGTCTCAGTAAGACCAAGGACATCAAGGTCTAGTTCTTCAAGTAGGTGGCAGATGTCAGAGGAGTATTTGACAGCAGAGCGAGCGTTGAGAGTGGCAATATGAAGAAGGTTGCCAGCCTTAAAAACCTTCCGGGGTGGGGTACAGATCGGAGGTACGTCCTGCAGAGGAGAAAAAGCCCTAGGAGTGGCAGAGGAGAAGGGCTGGAGAGAGAGAGAGCAAGGTAGAATAGGGGGGAGAGAAGGGGACAGCAGGAGATGAGAGGCAATTGATGAGGCAAGGGAAGCGCCTATCAAAGAGGAGGAGATTGGCCTGAGGCCCTTGGACCATGACAGTGCCATTTAGGTAGACATTAATGATGACTTTAGAGGAGTCGAAGGAAGCCATGAGAACTTCCCAGCGAGTGCCACCATTAATGGGAGAGGAGGAGATAGGGCAGTGCACAGAGACCATATGAGGAGTCCATAGATCTGGCGAAGGAACGACAAAGAGGATGTCGGTGAGGGTCTGTCTGGAGGAAACATTGGAGTAGGTGTTGGCGATAGGAAGGCCAGGGTTAGAGGCCAAGATATCCTTTTTGAACGTCTTCTTACCAGACTTAGTAAGAAGGGAAGGATAGACAATGGAGAAGCAGTTAGAAAAGATAGGAGAAACAGAAAGCGCCATGGGGGTGGAAGCGCGGAGAGGATGGAGATACTGGGGGGGCTAAGGCAGGTAGGTGTGGGACAAAAGAGAGTGGTGAGGTCACTGGGCTGGCAAGTTACAGAGAAGCATCAGTATACAAGCGAAAAACAGAGAATTTCGCAATGGGCAGCAAGATTTGACTTTTTAGCACAAAGCAAAAACAGCAAGATTTGACCTTTTAGCACAAAGCAGAAACAGCAAGATTTGACTTTTTAGCACAAGGCAGAAACAGCTAATATACCTTTTCTGGGTTTTTGACATCAAGTAGAAAGAACACTTTATTTCAGGTGCTATTGTTAACCCAAATTATTGAACGCTACCTGCACTAACAGAATGAAAGAGTAGCCCAAGCCTGCCGACTTTCTTTCTGCTCGTGTGCACAGAATCTGGTGCTGCTTTCCCCTGGTCCCGGCCATGTCTACATGAAAGAATCCAAGATATGGCCTTGCAGTGCTCAGGGTTTCGGTCGCATTGTGGTAAGGGACATTCGTCCTCACTATGCTGCACCTCCAGGGTTCACAGTTCAAGAGAAAAACATATCCCATCCTTCAATACCCTGCGTGGTGTGCCGGGGACATAGACACCCAAGATGAACAAGCATTGGCAGAGACTGCCATTTTGGCTTTGGTGTAGGCATGGGCAGGGGTCAAGTCCTAAAAATTAAAGTGGGGGATCTCATCAACAAATGCAATGGGATGTGACGTCGACAGAAATGTGCATATCAAGGTGAAATATGCGCATTTCATTAAATTGGTTTTGCATAACGAACCAAATTGCACAGGACGAATGGCATTTGCTTTTCATTAAGTCAACACACACAAACAAAACCAAGAGAGGATATTTTCTTCAAATAGTGTTTTTGAAAATGTTAAAAGGTGTGCATGTTTTAAACTCCAAGAACCAATACAAATGTTTTCCCTGGGACCTGCAGTACCGAAATGTAACATGCCACCTTTAGTTGTTTGTTATTTTTCATCAGGTTATATAGTACAGTGGTGAAGTGTCCGGCCTACAGACCTGATGACTGTGGTCGGCATTAATGCATACATTCAAAGAGGACATTCAATATTTCTTATTTTAGCTAGGCGGGACTGAGTACACCCTCTGAAAAAAGTGGGTGGACTCCGTCCCCCTTTGTGTACCCTCGACTTTAGCCCTGGGCATGGGATAGGCAATTGCCATGCACTGCCAAAACTATTCTTTCTGGCCATATGATCGCAACAGCTGGAAACAGGTGTGCTTAGCGGGGAATTTGGTGGCAAAACCTGACAAAAACCTATACAGAAGCCAACATTGTTGGCTTTGTCAGTGCTTGTTTTTAAGTGGCACTTCAGTGCTTAGGAACAGATATACATCAAGTGGCTGAAGGCATACGTGGTTAAGACAGTTTTATTACACCAGGGACAAAGATTAGCATTAGGCTGCACAGGTAGCCAGTGGGTGGTTAAATAAACAAACAACACCCACAAGTTGCGTGTCCATCCTCATATGTCATCTTCCTCCCAGCTGTACTGTAAGGAAATATTTCCGGCTTATAGGTGGTACTGTACGCAAAACAAACCATGAATGAAGCACACCTAACCTGTGCTCACCTGAATGCTGCTGCGGCATTAAAAGGGAAGAAAACAATAAAAGAAAGCCCACCCTGATGCCACGCATGGCCTCTGGGTGAATACAAAAAAATGTAAATGACAGAGCAGAAGAAATCTTCCCAGAACCTCCCCCCCATGATTAATGTCAGTAGACGTGAAGGAGCTGGAAGTATTTTTTGCCCCATTATGGTTGTTGGTTTTGGCACTTTGGTGGCATAAGCAACCTAATCGCTAAAACATTGGTACTATATTAGAAAGTGGAGTTTGGGAGAGGTGTATGGCGTTGTCATGGCAACTTGCAGCTTGTGGCGATGAATTGGCCAAAGCACTAGTTGGGCATTGACCCTCTTGCTCAAGCCTGCCAGCCTGCTGCTGTTGCCGTGCTCCAGAGTAGGAGCAAAATGACTGCACTTAACTTTATGCCAATTATTATTTAACTTTGTATGCACCAATGCTTTTAGGCACTGAAACTCCAGTCGGACTATGTTTAGTATGCTGCAGAGTGATCTGTTTTCTGCTAAGCGCCATCACCAACATGCTCATGATGAGTCGGGCACATCCACGCTGATGCCGAAGCCTACTCCCTAAACCCCCCTCCCATATGACTACTAAAATACAGTTGGGGGCATCTGAACCGGACACCGACAAAGAGGGCAGCAGTGGGGGAGGAGGGGCTGGGGAGCCCGAAACCCCCTGAGCCTGAGGACACCTTGCGCTTCGCTTTTGGCTAGCTGTTTCTGCTCAGGTTGGAGGAGGGTGCCGATGAGCTGGATGAACCAGGGGCCGACGAGGAGCTGCTCTTGCTGGATGCTGAGCCTGGAAGTCTACCTTGTGAGCCATCAGCCGTGGACTTCTTACGTGGCGGCGCCTTCCCACACCTCAGACACTCACTTCTGGCCGGACAGATGAGCATCATGGGCAGCCGCAAGAAGAGTGTTAGCATGAGCGAGTGTGTCCCTGTGCTACGCTCGGAGCACATCGCAGAGACCGTGACTTGGCAAAGTGAGTATAGACCTCAGGGGCTTGGCGCCAGTGCTGGGGTGCGGGGACGTTACGGTTGTAGGGGGCTACCACAGAGGATGCCTATAATACAGTCTCATCACTGCCAACCACACCGACCATCTCTGGGGTGGGTCCCTCTTCAACATTATACACCAGAGTGACTTTATGCTGCTCACAAGAACGAGTAAGCATCCTCTAGGCCTGCATTCTTCCTTTCTGCTGTTCTATCCGATCATCAGTGTGTAATAAATGTGCACAGCCCCACGTGTACTTTCTTCCCCAGAATCGTAACCTCTATTCTATATCCCCACCTATCCTATCCACACCTACCCTACCCTCACTCTCCGCCCCCAGCCACCCTATCCCCACTCTCTTTACCCCACCGACCCTACCCACACACATCTACCCTACCCCCACCCAAACTATCCCCACTTACCCAGCCCGCTCCCACCCACCCAAACCCCCCTTTATCTAACCCCCACCCACCCTATTCCCACGCCCTGTACCCCCTACTCTAACCCCAACTCACCCACCCTACCCCCACTCGCTCTACTCCCACCAACACCTACTCACTCTACTCCCATGCACCCCACTCTCTCTGCATAACCCCACTCTCTCTACCCTCACCCTACCCCCACTCTCTACCCCCACCCATCCTACCCACACTCTCTCTACCCCAACATCCCATCCTAAACCCACCCACCTACCCCTGCTCGCTCTACCCCCAACCACCCTACCCCCGCTCTCTCTACCCCAACTGGTGTCCAGTCATAATATCGAAAAAATAAAGTCGAATGACAAAAAAGTCGAATCAATAATGTCGAAAAAAAAAAAGTCGAATTTGTTTTTTTATTATTTATATATTTTTTTTGGGTTTGGTAAGTAAAAAACGTATTAAAAAAAAATTCGACTTTTTTTTTTTCGAGATTATTTTTTCGACATTTTGACTTTCGATTTTATTGATTTCGATTTTATGTCTAGGAACCCCCCAACTCAGTCTACCCCACCCATCAAACCTACTCCATCAAACCTACTCTGACTCCCTCTACCCTCAACCAACCTTCTCCCACCATTTCTACCCCACCCACCCTAACTCCACCTCTCTATACCCACCTACCCTACTCCCACTCTCTCTACCCCCACTCACGCTACCCCACTCTCTGCCCCCACCCACCCTACCCCTTCCACCTTATTCCCACTCTCTCTATCCCACCTCACCCTAACCACACCTCTCTATACCCACCTACTGCACTCCCGCTCTATTTATCCCCACTCACCCTATCCCACTCTCTCTGCCCCCACCTGCCCTACCCCCATTCTCTCTAACCCACCCAAACTACACCCAATCCAGGCCCCCAACCCCTTCACCAGCTCTAGCCCTGTTATTTCTACCCCACCCACTCTACCCCCACTATCTACCCCCACTCTCTCTAATCCAATCCAGCCACCCTACCCCCACTCTCACCCACACCACTCTCTCTACATAGGCCCACTCTCTCTACCCCACCCACCATACACCCACTCTCTCTACCTGTACCCACCCTAACCCCACCTCTATCCACACCCACCTAGCCTACCACTACTCTCTACCCCATCCACAATACCCTCACTCTCTCTACCCCACCAACCCACACTATCCTCTCTCTCTACTGCCATCCACCCCATCCCCACTCTCTCTACCCATTCACCCATCCTAACACTCTTTCTCTTCTCAACCCTACCCCCTCTATTTACCCCACCACACACCCAACCCCCCTCTCTCAACTCCCACCCACCCTACCCCCACTCTCTACCCCCACCCACACTGCCCCCATTCACTCGCCCCACCCAACCTAACTCCACTTTCTCTACCCCCACCCACCCTACCCCCACTCCCGGTTCCCCCACTCTCTAACCACAGCCCTCCCACCAACCCCCACTCTCTCTACTCCCACACACCCCCACTCTCTCTAAATACCCCCTCTCTCTCTATCCCCACCCTACCCCCACTCTCTCTACCCCCACCCACCCTACCCACGCTCTCTCTACCACCACCCACCCTACCCACGCTCTCTCTACCCCCACCATCCTATCCTACCCCCACCCATCTACCCCATTCTCTCTACCCCAACCACCTTAGCCCCACTCTCTCTACCCCAACTCACTCTACCCCCACCCATCAAAGCTACTCCCACACTTTCTACCCCCCACCCAACCTACCCCACACTCTCTACCCCACCCACCTTACCTCCACTCTCTCTACCCCCACTCACCCTAACTCCACCTCTCTGTACCCACCTACTCTACCCCCATTCTCTCTACCCCACCCAACCTACAGCCAATCCAGGATACCAACCCCTTCACCAGCTCTAGCCCTGTTCTTTCTACCCCACCCGCCCTACCCCCACTCGGTACCTCCACTCTCTCTAACCCAATCCACCCGCCCTACCGCCAATTTCACCCACACCACTCTCTCTACATACACCCACTCTCTCTACCCATACCCACCCTAACCCCACCTCTCTATCCCCACCCACCTAGCTTACCCCCACTCTATACCCCATCCACAATACCCTCACTCTCTCTACCCCCACCAACCCACACTACCCTCTCTCTTTACTGCCATGCGCCCCATCCCCACTCTCTCTACCCCATCCACCCATCCTAACCCTCATTCTCTTCTCAAATTTACCACCTCTCTTTACCCCCACCACACACCCTACCCCCTCTCTCTACTCCCACCCAACCTACCCCCACTCTCTACTCAGACCCACACTACCCCATTCTCTCACCCCCACCGAACCTAGCCCCACTTTCTCTACCCCTAACCCCACTCCCTGTGCCCCAAATCTCTAACCCCACCTCACCCACCCTACCCCACTCTCTCTGCTCCCACCAACCCCACTCTCTCTACTCCCACACACCCTCACTCTCTCTACATACCCCCACTCTCTGTACCTTTACCCTACTCCCACTCTCTCTACCCTCACCCACCCTATCCACACTCTCTCTACCCCCACCCACCCTACCCACACTCTCTCTACCCCCACTGTCCTATCCTACCCCCACCCATCTACCCCTGCTCTCTTTACCCCCAACTACCCGAGCCCCACTCTCTCTACCCAACACACTCTACCCCTACCCATCAAACCTACTCCCACTCTCCCCACCCAACCAACCCAACACTCTCTACCCCACCCACCTTAGTCCCACTCTCTGCCCCCACTCACCCTAACTCCACCTCTCTGTACCCACCTACCCTACTCCCACTCACCCTACCACACTCTCTCTGCACCCATCCATCCTACCCCCATTCTCTCTACCCCCACCCAACCTACACCCAATCCAGCCCCCCAAACCTCTCACCGATTCTAGACCCATTATTTTCACCCCACCCATCTTACTCCAATCTGTACTCCCACTCTCTCTAACCAAATCCACCCACCCTACCGCCACTTTCAACCACACCACTCTCTCTACATATACCTCCACTCTCTCTACCCCACCCACCATACACCCACTCTCTATCCTTGCCCACTCTAACCCCACCCCTCTATCCCCACCCACCTACCCTACCCCCACTCACTACCCACACCACTTTCTCTAGATACCCTCACTCTCTATACCCCACCCACCATACACCCACTCTCTCTACCCCTACCCACCCTAACCCCACCTCTCTATCCCCACCCACCTACCCTACCATCACTCTCTACCCCATCCACAATACCCTCACTCTCTCTACCCCCACACCACTCTACCCTCTCTCTCTACTGCCATGCACCCCTTCCCCTCTCGCTCTACCCCATCCACCATGCTAAGTTTCTCTTCTGAACCCTACCCCCTCTCTTTACCCCACCACACACCCTACCCCTGCTCTCTAGCCCCACCCAACACCCTTTATTCTCACACACGCCCACTCTACCCTCTCTATTCCCCATCTGCCCACCTTACTTGCTCTCCCTATACCCTCTCATACTTCCACTCACACTCAAGCTTTATTTCTTATCCTCTCACTCTTCCTCGCTCATATTTCCTCTTGCTCATCATCGGCACCCTCTATCAATGGCTTCCTCCATTGCTCTATTCCCCTTCTCATTCCATTGCACATCTGCACCCCTTATCGCATCCTCCTTTAAAACTTTGCACTCCCCTCCTTGCACCCTGGTTCGTACAAATGCAAAATGAAAAGAACATCAGTAAACGCCAAATCTGTTGGCATTGCTAATGCTTGTTTTCATATAGACACCACTGACTGCAGCTGTCTGTGGTCCTGTGATTTGTTTTCTTAGTTAGGGTTTTTGATATTCTGTTAATGTTGGATAGGGTAGCTTAGTCTTCAAACTACATCCCACTCGTGTCAGTGCCCCTTAGAGCCGTGCAAGAGGCTGGCATCTTGCAGCTATCATTTGTTATTTACCTACTACCTCTTCTATTGTCCCGTTGGCAGTGCCAAGGTACATTTAAGTCTCATAGGTAGGAAGTTGTAAGTTATGGTTGCACATGTATGTGCTTGTCAGTGGGGGCAGTTGCATACCTACAGGCCCAGTTCACAAAGCCTTTTTCAATGGAAAAATGTTTCCCCTTTTTGTTCTGCATCGAAATGTCATGAATAAGTAGCGCAGATTACTTGTTCTCTGATTTTCTTTTTAATAACCACAGTCACTCTTTGTTTTATACATTTCATTCTCAGGTCTTTCCATCTATGAGCTGCACCCCAAAAATGCCCAAATGTAACAAAATAACTCCTAAAGCTCCCTGCATGGTGTAGGCCATCTTACGTTCATTTTTGTACATGTTGGTTTAGCCACAGACTTACCTTTGCAGGTGGCACAAGCCTCGCCAACTACCATTGCAGGTCGTGTGCACACTACCAGAGCAAAAGATAAAATTACAATGCAAGGATTACATTTGAGATGGAAAATAGGGCCTTCAACTGTTCTGTGCGGTACTGAAATCTTGCTAATGAACTGGCTTCTGCTAAATCAGGTTTAAACTGTGTAAGCTCCCTTTGGGAATAAGAGCACCTGCCTACACTCTAAAGGTTCACTACTGAGCACTGAAGGAGCATGGGCCCAGGTTATCAAGCCACTAACACACCCGTGAACTTCACTACTTACTTACTAGAAGCATCAAATGGATGAGCCTTGATAAAGCACCAAGAAGTGTGAAACATGCATCAGCAAAATGTGTGAATTGATCAATTCCTAATTTGAATCAAGGACTTGCCAAAAATAGTGTAAATGAAATCTAAATTCCATCAAGATTGAGTATCTTTTCGCAGTTAGCATACTGCAAAAGTGGTCAATAGTGTGAGAAAGGCTTTGTCTCTTCATTAACGTTTTTGATATAGCTCGAGATTTATTAGGTATCATCTCAAATGAGAATTTTGCTTAACACTGGCTAATGCCTTCGCTGCTAAAATGATATTTAGAAACTGTGCAACTATGAAAGCACTCCACCTGGAAGAACCTGCATTCAGGCACCGAGGCCTGCTGATCTTGCCATGAATCACAGACAGTACAGTGACTTCTGAATGCAATCATTGTGAATTTTGGACTGGCCGTTTTTGTGAATTTGAAACCAATAATTAATCTCTGATTTGTAATTAAATAATTGAAATATTTCTGACTAGCATGTAGAGAAGGCCTTGATCGAAGGTAAGACGCACAACTATTTTCTAGCGCCCAGGTAGAAGAAAATACTTTAGGGGAGCCCATAGGATACCCCAAGCCGCCGTTGAAGCAGGAAATAACCTAGAGGTACTGTGGGGACCACAAGCACCCAGTCACCTTCTGCCTAAGTCAAGGGCCCACTAAAGAGTGATTGAAAACTTGATGCCCTGGAATGGGCTTGGTGCCGTGGGACATAGGGCAGCCTTCTTCTCATTACTATGATTAGTTAAAAGGCACAATTAAAGAATAGAAAGAGGATCATGGGTGAGCCACCAATAGATTGCAGCCAATCACCTGACAGATAATGGACATGAAGCACAGATCCGGGTTCCTGTCAGGTGTACACATTCCTGTTTCAATCCAGAGGTGCTTTAGAAACGCATTGCACAGAAGTGAAAAGTGAGCATCTGCTAGAGTCTGACTTCTCTTTGAGGAAGGAGGTATAGAGAAGCAAGATTATCCTCCACTTGGCTCATGCCCCTAACAAAGAGTTCAACTAATGAAGACAGTTCAGTGGAGAAGACTTTCCCGTCAAGGATACAATTGACAAATGCAGAAATACCCGACTAGAATATCAAGGGCATTTGCTATTTTTAGACTGTGGGGGACACCAGGGAGAGACCAGTAGAATCCTTTGAATATTAATTTATTTTTGTGTAAGATTTATTTCCTTTTTGTCTTCAAAGAGCATATCAGCTTTCAACTTGAAAAATATCATGAAGAACAGAATTTAATAACCACACATTCCTCCTCCCCCTACCACTCTGAAGGGAAAAAAAAGAGAAACAAAGGAAAATATCATAGACCAGTTAGAGAAAGACATCACTCTCTTGGAGCTTTCTTCAGCGTACAACTGTCCTTAGTAAACCTTGAATAGGGTACCCTTTGCAATCAGACTACAGCTGACAATCCTACTATCCTATTTGGTACATGTGGAAGCGCCTGGAGACTGCCCTTTGCTCGTAGCGGTGCACTGTATAAATCAACATAACATCTCAAATATATCCCCCCACCCATCGTTCACCAGTCCCTTGCTAACCCTGGGTCAAATGCTTCATTATGAATATTCATTTAACAGACATTTACTGAGCACCATGAAGAATTTTCAGTATAATTTGAATTTGAGTTTATTTGGCCAACATGTTTAACATACCCCAAATAATCCTTTATTGACCCTGCTTCTTATGTTGCATCCTCTGTGAAGATCTTTTTTTTCATATAAGCATGTATTCTTTTTTATATAACAAACCTAGTCCCAATGGTCCCTAGCAGAGTTCTCTGGATCTCTCCCAAAGGGACACATTTGGCTCAGATCCCTGAACTGGTGAGAGTAAATTGAGGAAAAGCAATGAGGGCAGGGTGCATGCCACTTCATTTCACTTGTCAGACAGAGCTTCCGGGAGGACATGAATGACATGTTGCGAAGAAGGGGATGAATAAATTGCTTAACTTTTCGCAGTGAGCCTATTGATGTAGGATGAGTACATCTATGTAACATTGCAAAGGGTTGTATGCATCATAGAAGTGTATCTGCACGGACTGATTTGTGTGTTTCATGAGTGTCATGGCTTGGGTGTTCGCCTTCACAGGTGAAGTCTCTATAATTAGATATATTAGCATTTTTCCGAAGGCGTATCCAACACAAGAGGTTCCAAGGCAATATATTCCTGAATAGAGTACCAACCTAACTGTAAGTGTAAGGATGAATTTGGGGTACTCAATGGGAGCAGGAGTAACTTTTTCAAAGCAACGTTTTCTGTAATAGTTAATTTGCAAAACGTTCTGTACTAGTTAATTTGCTCATCTTATAAATGTCCCAGCTCTCCGCCCCATAGACACTGCCAGACACTGCCTGAGCGCTATAGAGCTCAAGTGCAGGGGATTGTATCTTAATCCCAAAGGTATTTGAGAAATGGATGCTTGCTCTGCTTCTTACTCTAGGATAACATTTGCCTTACTTGACTGTTCTTTCCATCAAATCTTTTGACTTCCTCAATTTCTATCTGTATTTGCATGCATAGCCGTGGATGGATCTTTCTGCCATAGAACATGACTTTCGTTGTTTGGCAGTTGATCTTAAGACCGTTCTTATTATAAAAACTCACAAAGTTGCCTTTTAGTTTCATCCAGCCAATAGGTGTGCCTGAGATCAGCATCATGTCATCTGCGAACAACGGAATTCATATTCCCCCCCCAAATTCGGAGCACCAGCACTTGCGACTGGGAGTTCCTTGACCACTCCATCAAAAAAGAGTGAAAAAAGGGTTGGGGTTAATATGCACCCTTATCCCAGACCTTTTTCCCTTGGAAAATATTTGGGTTGTACACCACCTATCCACCATCTTACTGTGGCCATGGATACAGTACAAAGTTAATAATCACTTTTAATCACTCCATAAGAGGCTCCACAGTTTTCATCTAGATATGCCATCAAAGACTGCTTTTAAATTGATGAACATCATATGTAGACATTCTCCCTTAAAGGGGAAATTGTTATTGGCCCAATTCATCGGCAATATAATTTTGACCATACCTCGTTCGATCGTTAAAAAAAATCAAATGCATCTTACCTTAGTTTTTTATCACATTTACACATGTGAAAATGAAGGGTCGGGTCCGACATCTTATTATAAACTTAGCTGTTGATCCACCACCCTAAATTCAAGTGCCTTCACAGCAGTAATTCATGTCACCTGCCCCTCAAGCTGACATCACTAGTCAAAACGATATGCTCCACCTATTCTCATGATGTTCGTGGACAGCATAGCTAAACATGACCTGTCATCACCTAAATCATAACGCTAAAAACCAGGAAGATCAATACACACATTCACACATAGCACAAAAGTTCTCTTTGTTTTCACAAAAAGGAGAAAATAATGTATATTTTCAAGAAAATAGCAATAGTCGGGACTACAAGAAGTAGTTATATTTTTAATATCACGCGTCAATATAGAAAATTACATCCACAAAAACATTGAGAACCTTTATCAATAGACGTGGTAGCTACTAAACATCGGATGCTTTGCATTTTTTCTATAGCTGTCTACTTCCATCAAATGTTGCAGATTGCCTTGATCGATAGATTAATCCCTGCATTTGCATTGTTAATTCAATGTTCCACGTGGTTAAATCTAATGCGCTTATGTTTCATCACTGATGCTTGATAGACGCACATGGTATTCCGTTAGTGAGAGAAAGGAGTTGTTTCACTTTTAAATGCAACTCCTTTTGATAAGCACATATTGATATTATAAACACAGTCATGTTGCTCCTTATTACTGCCATCACAAAAAGACAAATTGGTGCCTGACAATCGTCCCAGAATATTGAAATTACAAATGCGTTGTTGATGCTTATTGTCCAATTCTGGTTGAAAAACCCATCCACTGGACCACATGCACAGAACGTAGCTATGTAAATTCGGGAATGCAAAAATATATTTCAGTTCCCATTTAAGAAAATAATATGCATAGTACATAAATATGTTAATTAACAATTTACAGTAAAATTGGCATGTACAATGACTAGTCTTTTGCGTGAAATTGAACATTAATCCGGCACATCGTTAATCATCAAGCATAGAACAGACATGCCAACTTTAGTCACATAAATAGTATTTAATACTATGCTTACATTATTTGCTGGTTTTCCATTGGCTCTATGTAAAGATGAGCAACCGTCTCGAATGACAGATCTCTGTAAAAATAATTATCAATTATTTTTGGATATTCAACACAATGTGTCCTTCAAATTGTTATTATGGCTGATTCAAGGACAAATAACAAAGAGACGCTTTATTGTGTGTTCTCGGCCTGCCAGAGGAAGGTTTCGTTTTCAGTAAAAAATGCCACAAAAATGTACAATATTATTTTCTAGTTTCAATTGCAAGATGCGAAGTGAAACTAATGAAATAGTTCAACTATTCCACATAACAACATATTGACTTCCATTTTAACAGTCTAAAGGCGAACTGTCCCAACACGCTTTTGGCTACTTCAACACATGCGGCTAGGAGAGGTTTGGAACACGGACACCAAACATTGATGTGTGCTAATGGCCACAACCAATCATGTGCCATGGTCATGCATGTATTTTTTTTATAGATGCCCAGAAGGGAGACCATCCTGCAGCAGTGAGGATTGGATGCAGATCTGTCTGCCCATACAGTTCAGATTGGGCTAGGTGGTGATTGCATTACCGTCAAAAGAGTTTTTACAAACACATGCCAGTCTTTCTTCAATGTAAAGTCAAGCAACCCTATCACAACGAAACCTAACAGTATTGTGTCTGTACACAGCCAAGCCATCTCCTCACTTTTCAAAAAAGCAGAATTCAAATACACACCATGAAAACAGGCTTTTCCATTGCAAACCAAATACAACGGCTTCTGAAATTCTGTCCATCGGATAAATCATTTCACCCATGGGACTCTTCCACCAATTGCAACAATTCTCAATGCACCTACGTCTCATCACTTGATAAGTATGCATTGCTGTTAGCTAACTAGCTGTTCGCTACCCACCTTCAGTGCAGATCAAAAATGCACAAGCTAATTTCACAAATCATCTGGGACATAGAGAGATGTTTACAACACGAAATACAGATGGATGGATATTGCTGGATGAACATATAGAAACGGCACTGGCGGACCGGGAAGGGGAGGAAAAGGGGCGATTTCCCACCAGGCAGGCTGTACTGTTGTTCCCAGAGCCAGAGGTGCAAAGTGCAAAAAACAAACAAAAACAAACAATCCTTTAAGTTCCAGCATGCTTAGAATGTGCAGATGTTTAAATGGCTTGTAGATCTAGTCAAGCAATAATCCTGATTTCATCAATGTTGCAGGCACGCCTGGGTGGCCTCCACATGTGGGCCTCGACAGTGAGATGTGAAATGAGCATAGGTTACAGGCGCATGTTCATACTTGTGTGGGATCAGAAATGTGAGGCGGACAACTTTGTGATGGTTTTCAAAAGCTGCCATTTTATTAACTCAAACGGTTGGATAAACGCCTCACTGTCCCTACCCTGACAAGGATTTCCCTGCCTAAAACAAACTAAAGGAAACACACTAACAAAGGATCTCTATCCCTCTCACTTATACATACAGTAACTCAATAAAATAATGCATAGCAGTTCAAATGCAACAAAATGTAACAGTTATGTTCACGATATGACAGCAGTCTCCCCTTCTAATCTGAGTGAATTCCCCTCACCCAGAATCAATCAGGATTATGTTCTACAGTTCCAAAAAGAAATAACGAAATCCTGGTTTGCAACAAAGCTCTAACACAGTTTATTGTGCCTCCAACTTGATAACAAAAAGTTCCAACATGGCAATGGTTCAACAAAAGACTCTTCCTCTTCCTCTTGTACTAATAAGACTCAAAGCAATCTTCTTCACATAAACAAAGCATGTTTCTTTAGTTCAGCAGTATTCAAGTACATTTTCTTTGTCAGGATGCTTTTGCAACAACCTATTATTTCTGAATATTTATGACACTTCTGCAGCAGTTTTTATACAGTTCTTGCTTCGGCAATGAGCATTTGTCAGGATAATTTGTTAACACCACTTCACAGCATTTCATCAAGTTCTACTTGGTTTTCTTCCATGCCATGCCTATTACTTCAATAACACCTGGTTTACTACTTCAAAGTTCAATATTCGGGTCTACTCCCCTGCCTAAACAGTAATTGACAAACAACAAGTGACTCTGTGGTTAAAATCAGTTTACAGCAGCTTTGCAGCGTTCATTATTTTACAACATCAGGCTTTAAGCAATTCTTGAAGGTATTTTCCAAACCCTCTGCAAGTTATGCTCCTCTCCTTCTGAACAACCTTTTCAAGAAGGGCAGCCTTCCTGCCACTCTTATTTATTTCCCCACTGGGTTATTATACTTTTTAATAATATTTTGTACTTTCCAAAACCTCTGCAAGTTATGCTCCTTTCCTTCTGAACAACCTTTTCCAGAAGCACAGACTTCTTGGTAATCTTGCTTCCCCACTGCGATATGAACCAAATACTGACAAGAATATGGTCTACTTCTTCCTTGGCTTTGGCAATGCGGGTTTATATTAGCTTTTATTACATGCTTCTTCAAATATGGGAAACAAGCTTTAAAACCTTTGGAACTTTCATTAGTACCCTCCTGACTTTGGCAATATCTGTTGGTTTGAAGTTGCCTTGTTTTTACCTTTTTGGCATGGGTAATGGTTGTTCGCCTTAGGTTCTAAGAATATTGTCCCATCACTGTATAGTTGTGTTCCTCTTTAGCCCTCTTCTCCGTCCCAGTACTTTGGGGATTATGGGACTTGAAGTGAAGCAGGGCAATGGAACGGGGTTAGTTAGAAGCAATTAGTCATTGAGCAATGTGGGCAAAGGAAAGGGGTTGCGTGCCAGGTAAGGCAAGGGAATTGAGTAAAGAGTAAAGAGATGGCGCAAAAGGGTAACAGAGGTATGATACTTGATTGTAAGTAAGCAGAGATTGAAGGGGCATCAAGGATGTGGTGCAATAGAAGAACACCATAGGGTTATGTGTATGGAAAAAAAGGTAAATGGCAGAGAGGTGTACATTATGAAAGGTAGGTCCTTAGATTGCGTGACTTTTGCAAAAGATCTTTGCCTGACTTGCAAGACAATGCAACTCCTTGTGGAACTGGCTCAACTCCTTACTTGTTCTTACAAGGTCATGCATACTTCCACGAAGAACATATGTCTCAATTAAGACTTATCTTAATGACTCATCTCAATGCAATGTGACAGAGAAGTAATATTCTTCAAACTTTACAATTAAATGCATCTTTGTTGCATGCCAAAATCCATACAATGTCAGCCTATTTGCTTGGCGTTGTGCATGGTCAGACCATAATATAGTGTTCAATTCCCCCATGACAAAATGGGTGGACTCATTAACATACCATTTGAATGTTGTTTCCCCAGAAATTAGCATATGAAGGTGCCATCTGAAAAAAGTTGGGGGGACTCCTGAAAACCATGGGGCTACTCCACATTTGTGTCCCCTCAACTTCAGCCCTGTCATAATGCTTAATTACTATCAGCCACACAAATAATAGTTATTTTCCTGTCAATCCATGTTCTGTGTGCAAGATAAATTGTAACCAATTGAATTTTACATCTGGCATCTGTAACTTTCTATTGATGTTCTATTTCTTGTAATGCACATTTTACCATGACCGTACACACATTTAAAAAACAAAAAAGAAAGCATACCGAATTTGTACCATAAAATACTGTTGCATGATTTTTCAAAAGGCACATACTTAACATTGGGCCTCATTACACGGTAGGCGGGAACCATGGCGCTATTAGCGCCATGGTTGCCGCCGGTATTTTACCGTGTCCGCCTTGGTGGATGGCAGAATTACCGCCCTACTCGAAGGTGAGCGGGGGCGGTAATTCCCCATTCACTAAGGCCCTTCCCCGTTCCCATTTTTGCCCCATAGGGCATAATGGGAATGGGGAAGGCGCTAATTACGGTACTGCAAATTGCGGTACCGTAATTAGCACCAAGGCCCCTTTGCGGCACCCAACTTTAACTGCTGTTAAAACCAGCCGTTAAAGTCGGGTCCCGCAAAGGGAACTCGTAGTAAGGCGGGAAAAGCTGGACAATAAGCTTCCCTTCCCCACGTTTTACGCATGGGGCAAGGTGGCACACTGGAGCTTAGTACAGACTCTGGCTTCTAAAGCATGGAAGATGAAGGTCATGATATGAGCCAGGGCCTTCTGCGACAAAGCCTCTTTCTGTTAAAAAGTCTCTTATTCGTAGAATGTCTTGGATACAAAACACAACATCAAAGTTCCTTTCTCTTCAGGAGTCTCATGCTTACAAAGTCTCGGGTGCACTGTTCACCCTGGGTCTCGCTCAGCCTGCTCGGACCCCTTTTATACACAAATTCAAAAAAGGTCTCCCTCAATCAGGTTCAGACCTTGCACTCTTCACTTTCTCCTTATTTCACAGTTCGATAAATCGACAATAGGTCTCCCTCAGCCAGACTCAGACCTTGATGCATTTATTCATAATCAAAGACTGTGCAATGGATTGTACTTATACCCTTGCAGGACCACTTCGATTCATTCTTACTTGATTTCTAGTCTTTGTTTTCACATCCACATATACAGTTCATTTTGCCACTTCTTTGTGGAATACATAAGTCAGATACCTTCGATTGGGCACACGCGCTGTGATCAAAAGAATTCATCAGCCGTATGGACAATACCCGCGTCTTTCATTAAACGCTTCAACCTTCATTCGCTCTTTTGTGTAACAATGTTGCCGCTTGCAACCTTTGCTTCAACACAGACCGGCCTTGTACAGTTTCCTTCAACTCACCATCTGTATTGATTTCTCTGTTTGAGGCTTTGACCTCAGAGCCAAGGATTATAGCACAGTGGCTGCTGTTCCTCCCCGACTCGGCCAGTCATGCAGGAGGGTCCGGATATCTCAGACGCACAATGTAGGATTCTTTGGTTTCCCTTCTTGGCCTTACACATGCTGCTTTCAAGTTCCTAGGAGTATAACAATTGCTTGTCGAAGAGGTCAAGGGTATCTTCTTCCTTATTCTCCTTTCTTGGTCTGCCATCTCTCTTCATTGGCTCAGCTGCTGGCTGGGTTAGAATTGCTCCTTCATGTGCTTTGCCTTGCTCAAAGTGTGCTCTCTTGCTCTACCTTTTATCTGTGTGGGGAAGTTCAATTGAAGTTTGGTGTGTGTTGTCAAAGGTAATTGCCTGACTCAGCTTGACCATGGTAGTGGGACAGGTCAGCTACATTGCTCGGATACTGGTCTATTTTCTCCCAGACCGGGCTGTCTCTGTAGCATTGTTTGTGTAGGGAAGGATGGGGGAGTTAAAGTCCCCCAGTATCCTACCTGGTAGGAGGGGTTAAGGGTGTTAGAGGGAAAGGGATACAGTGTATTGCCATCAGGAGTCCAACTCCCACTCCCCAAGGACCCCTCATCCTGGTGATCCTCCCGCACTGGTCCCCCTCAGGGTCTGGATCCAATGGCAATGGCTGTACCCTGGACACCTAAGAGAGAGATCTCCGAGGACTAGCAGATGAGACACCCTCTGGTTTCTCACAGTAACATGAACATTATTTTATGTATATATGTGGTTATGTAAAAATGTTGATTAAATGTTATAGGTGGAAAGGTGTTATTTTGGGAGCACAAGAGGAATATCTATATGGCCTTAGTAGAGTGGAATGGTACAATTTGAAGAAATATTAGGAAAAAATGTAAGTATTAGTGGATGAACAAAAGAGAGAGAAAAGGTAGGTACTAGTGGACAAAAAAAGTGTGCGAATCTCCTCATTGATCATTATTAGGAGAAAAAGAGGACCCAGGTGAGTATAAGTGAAAGGTAATGAGGGATACAGTGGTTTTAAACTGATAGCATGTTTTCCCAAGAAAAGACTAGTAGGTGTAGGCAAAGGATAGTATACATAGGCAAGTATGGCCATATCTAAGTGAAGAAAGCAAAGAAGACACATGAACATAAGATGGTAGAGTCATATGTTTGTGATTATGTCAATTAAAAATGTTGAAAAAATGTGAATGTTTAAAATGTATGTTAAGTTTTAGTAAAAGAACAAAAAAAAATGTGAGGGGATAAAAATGTAGTGATAGGCAAACATTGTAAAATATGTCACACTCGCCTGCACTTAATGGGACAATTTCTTATTCCCACCATCATGGGGAGGTAGTTGAGGGTAGGAAGGGCAACACAAGTGTTAATTATGTCTCAACAGAATAAAAACAGCAAAGAATGAAAAGACTGTAGTCCCACGCCATCGGAAGAAGGACTACAAAAGTACAGAGAATATTTTCAGCATAAGAAAGCTAAAAGCAGGCCTGGTACGCACCAGATTTATAAAGAAAATAATGATTAATTAAAGTGCACCATCTTTTCTACTTAAAAGAAAAAAGAAAAAAAAAACTTGAGGTCTAACAGTCCATGAATATAAGGAAGTTACCCCAGCATCATCATGTTAAGGAAAAACATAAGCGACAAGGCCAGTGCCTCTGTGCAAAATGAGAAAAAAAGGCCTGTGTTAGGGAAATACAGTTTTTTGTTAGCTTATCTTGACTTTGCATCTATTTGGTTTCTGCAGGAAGCAAAGGACAATTTTATCCATGGATGCGCTAAGAAGAAAGAAGAAGAGCAGTTAAAGAAGAACAACCTTTTTTAAAATATTTTGTTTGATTTGTTATGCCTGTTTTGTCTTTTATTATTTTTTATTATAAAGAAGGTGACAATTTAACCCCTGTGGTGTGAAGAATACCACAACCACTTGCAAAAAGCTCTATCAAGAATACAGGAGAATTGTTTCCTTTTTCACTTAAAAGTGGAGTTTGGAGATGGTGTTTGAATTTAAAATGGCACTAAGAAAGACACGAGGTGTAACCTATGAACAAGGTGGGGCAAGTAAGGGTAAAAACAAACATATATGTGTGTGCTTTTTCGCCCCACTCAGAGGCACACTCAGGTATAAGCATAGATGAACATAGGTGATACTAAGGTATGCATGAAAGGGAGAAAGAGCAGCCATTTAATTACATTAAAGAAGAGAACATTTAGTAGCAAGTATTTTAGAGAAGTAGGAGCATTGAAGTAGTAATGTTTAGATTTTAGGAGGATGTTTTGATGATAAAATGCCCTTATCTTTCAAGAAACTCACCCAGTTTTTTATATTTCAGATGGACAGGGAGCTCCTGCACTCCGAGCGATCGCAGCGACCGAACCTACGAGCAGGGAGAAAAGGCCTCATTGTCATTAAAAAGGGTTCTAAGGGACCCTGCCAGATGCCCGTTTGTTATTTATAAAAAAAAAAAGAAGGAAGAAGAAACAATTCTCTCTAAGGGCTCCCCATGCTTGTGTTCCCCAGAATATCAAATGTCCCCTCTACTGACTCAAGAAGAATATGGAATATTTTACCAGCGCCTGACTTCTCGGTGCCATCGGCTCATTACGAGTCTAGCAGCCCAGCTAGTCAGGCGCCAGCAAATTGTTTTTCCCCTTTCCCATAGAGTCCTGTCGTACTCTACGGGTACTCTACGGGAGTGGGGACACAGAAGCACCGGCACCTTTAGAAATGGTACCGGTGATGCCGCGAACAATCTGCCTACTGTGGCTGCAGCGGCCATGGCAGGCAGACTGAGCGTTTGCCGATCTGGAAACAAGGGTGACGGTGAGCTTACCGGCACCCTTGTTTCTGGACCAGCAAACACGTGATGAAGCCCTATGTGTCCTAAAGCATGGCCTATGAACTAATGGGGCCCCTGAACTTGCTGCAAAGCTGCAATAAGGAAAAATAAATGATAAATGGACTAACGAAAGGTCCATGAACTTGGAATAAAGAAAATAAAGAATTGTGTGGAAGATGCACAGTTGCAAGACAAATAAGATGACGGCCAGGAAATTACCTTTAAGTGGCTGGTGAATGAAATAGGGACAAAAAAGGAAGCGCTGTGGGGTGGGAAAAAAGAGAAAATATCAGGACAAGGAAATGTTTTAAATGTAAGTTAAAAGAAAGGAAGAAAGAGAAGTAACAGTAGAAAATGGGCTGGTGGGTCCCCTCAAGGAATACAAATGTCTTTTAATGATATCTCCTGATTCTCATGGTGGCAGGTGTCACTTGTGCATGAACATTTACATTTAATTGGGTAACAGTGGTAGGAACAAAATGGAAGTAAAAAATGACATTTTCTGGGGATTCATACTGTGAGACACCAGAGGCGTTTCTCCTAGGCTATTCCCGGGGATCCTTTGTTCAGGTGGCCAGGGAAGAGCCATCGCTCTTGAATCCCAAGCCAAGGGGTGGACGAGTGAGGGAGGATCACCTGGGCATGGGGGTCCTCGGGAACTATGGGAGACACGCCCTTGGCCAACACATGGTATTCCTCCCACTCTGATACACCCCTACCCGATATCCCCTCAGCTTTAGTAGGATGTTGTCATTCTACCTCAACCTCATTCCAACCATGTCCTTCTCGAAAAGCCAGAACCGTCTCTAGATATAGTAATAAGAAGCTCCCCACTCACTATTCCCAACTCCCCCTTCCCAGTCATAACTCTAGAAACATTATTGGAAAGGTCCATTCTATTTGAAACCATTTCAAACTTATTTTTTACCACATTTTACAAAACACTACAACTCCCATAATACTCACTTTTCCTATCCTACTGACATGACTGAGATGAGGAAGAATAAATCTGGAGCAATGAGGAACCGGTAGCAATGAGGATAACCCATGGAAGACCATGGGCCATTAATTCATAGAACAACCCCCAATATGTCACATTAACAAGGCCAGGCAGGATCAGGCACTCCACCCCAATCATCTATACCTGCAACCAAGTAACTCTCCCCACCTGGATAAAAGGCAGAGATCAGAATCACATATTGAGCAAGGCTGGAGGCGAGCAAGGACGACGTCTGCAGAGCGGCAGCAGCAGCTAGAGCTGGAGAAACCTGGAGACCCAGAGGAGGTGCGAGTACAGGAAAAACTCCCAGAGAGCCAAAGAGGGAGACTGTGTTTTGCAAAACTAGGTGAAAAGTAGACATTTTCCTTAATTGAAGACATGGAGAGAAGCCTGGTCCCCTCCCTGTGAAGGCTGAGTGGAGGTGCACTGAAAGTAGAAGAGAATTAAGGAGATGCGAGAATGCAGACAGACCATGGAGTAACGCAGCCAGTGAGTGAAAAAGGGAAAATACAAACCCAGTTGTGATAAAGTGAAAGAAACTGGATCCAGGAAATAAGGCTGCGTGTCGGACGGCAACCACAAGATAAAGAGAATCTTGAGTGTTTGATGACCTGAAAGGTTATACAGAGTAACAGAGTGACCCGGGCTGACGCGATCGCCTATTCGGAAGTCTCTGTGTGATGTCCATGAACTGTTAAAGGCTTGAGGAGTAAAGTGCAAAGAATTGAAGTAGCAATAAGAATGCCTGGAGCTGTATAAAAAGGCTTGCGCCTGAACGAGGGAAGCCTAGAAAATGAACGGCGGCAGATCTGAGCCCAGAGGAGGGGGGTCTGAATAAAAAAACAAGTGGCTCGAGCCCGAATGAGGAAAGCCAGGAACAGAGAAGTGAACTTTGATTTAATTATTTTGAAAATTGTCTGATGAATGCTGGTTTGAGCCTGATTTAGGGGGTACCCTTTAAACAAAGGAAAACAACATATATGTACTGCTGATGAGTGATTGAACTTTGAAAACAAGATACTATATCATTGACAGAGTGGTCTGGCACTACGTGTGTGCTAAATCAAAGGTCTCTGTAAGGTATCCAGCTGAGAGTTGACAAAAGTGAAAGAGTGGCAAAGGATTGTGAATCGAAGCGGCCCTGCGACCGGTCAAGCAAAATCCTGTGCACAATCGAAAGTCTTTGATGTTGATACAGTAAAGAAACTTTATGTCAAAGTAGACAAAGTTGGACCAAGCCCGGCAGAGGGAGATCCATTGGGAACTTTGGGTTAAAGCAAGTTTATTTTAGGGAATATAAATTGGTCCAAGCCCAGCCGAGGGAGACTGATTGAAGATTTTTTGTCAAAGTAGACCTGACCCTGGCGGAGTGCGGTCCATGGTGAACCGTGAATCACCCGAGAAAAAGAATACGTGGAAATCCTGAGAACATTGTGTTGAAGTAGATCTGAGCCCAGCGGAGGGGATCCGAGGTGAATAGCAAATCACCTAAGAAATTGTGTATATGTGAAATACAAAAAGGAAAGGAACTTTACTGTTTGTTTGTTGCAACAGGCCCTCTAAAAGAAGAGAATTTGAATGGCAAAGAGACTTTGGCACAAAAGGCCATGATATTGAAATTTTGAACTGCACCCTCATGTTATAGAAGCCAGAGACAGAGCTAAGCTTGAGTGTGCCGCCTTGTCCCATGCTGAAAACATTTGGAAGGGATGCCTATGTCTGGAATACACTGACATATGATTTCTTGGCCACTTTTCTTTTGCATAACATTGTTTCCCACACTATTTCCATTTAGAGTTAAGGATTGGCATTAGGTGTATTAGCACTAGGACTGTGTTATTATTATTTGATGGTCGTAGCTTGTTCCCATCTTTAGATTTAGGTTTAAATAGGTGTTTTTCAAACCCAATTGAAGCTCACTAAACACCCTTAAACTATGGTCACTTGTGTCTGTCTTACTGTTTGATACCATGAGTTCCTTGCAATAGATACACACAAATAGAAAATGACAAACAAGGGGACATATACATTTGATTAGGCGAATACAATATGATTAGAGACACTATTAGTTAATTAGAAGTGTCTTTCACAATGCCTCCCATGTTGTGATAGAGCAATGAGTTGATGGGGGTGACTGAGATATGGATGCATAGTTACACTGCATGTGCAGGACGGTAAACACTAGGTATGAGGTTAAGTAATGGTCGAATATATCGAACAGAGGGGGGAATGTAGAGGTGGTCTATACCCCCTCATATATGACAAGCAAATAAATATGGTAGTCAGGGCCTATGCGCCCCCGTCCAATATGGTTAGAATCAGGATTATTGTCTGTTTAGGTACTTAAGATACACTTATTCAAGGCAACATAAACACATACGTATGTTTACATTACATACAAACATTAAACAAAGAATATAGATTTCTGATGTATAGGTTAGCAAACAATAGCCATTGCATTATAAAATGTTTGTAAGCTTTAGCTCTCAGGGAAATTCACAAGTGCTGAGAACACAGAAATGAAGTGTTGTGTTGAGAAATTGGACTGTATTTCAACAGAAGCCAGTATGAGGTGATTTAGCATTAAATGAGAGAATATACAGTATTTCAACAGTGCTGTTGTGCGCTAAACCTGGCATGCAGTCAAAAGTAGATAAGCAGGTTGAGCTGACCATGAAACAAATGTGCTAAGAAGTCTGGAATAAATGTGTCATTCTTAGAAACTTGTTTTGCTCAGTGTAAAGGTTGCAACATATCGCATGGTCAGTTAAATTTGGGAAACCACCTAGTATTGCTAATTTGCATAAGGAGTTATGTCATCCAGAAAAAGTTGGGAAATAGCCAGTCATCCTAATCAGGAAGTATTTTGTCCAATAGGGACAACAGTAGTACTTTAACCTATTAGTAAGATGACCAATTAGAATGTGTCGAAATGTAAAACTCTGTATTAGTATAAATTGTTGCACAATCTGTTTGCCATGGTATAAAACACCATGATTTATGAATTATAGTGTGAGATGTTCCTTTTTTGACTGCAAAGAGGAGTGAATAAATACGTTTAATCCTAGAGCGGGTTGATGTCTCCCTTCCTCACACAAGAACTATGTGCTGTCAGGATGGCTGGCTGCAAGATAGTTATGGCTGAGAATTAACCTTTGAACAGCATCAAAACATGTGTTGCAGAAATTCTCCTGTGCACTGTTGGTGACTTGCATCTATTGGATTTTTTCATGAGTTACCTTAAAAAGCTATTGCAAACTGGCTTTTTACCCAATTTTATTTTTAAAAAGTGTGCTCTAAAATGCTAAATTTGAATGCATTACTTAAAAAAGGATTTTATGAGGATGAAACCCTTTAACCCGTCCTTGATTGTTTTTGGCGCCCCCGCTACACTCAGTTGCTATGGCATAACTGGGAGAAATATTTACACCCCTCCACTTAAAACTTTCACCAGCAGCAACTGGGAGGAGGGGAGAAGATAGTTGATGTGGAACAAAACTGTACGAGAAAAAGAGAAATACAATGGTTAATACATTGGTTTTTCATCAACACAATTCAGAGGCTTTTATTTAGAGCCACTCCTCCAGAAAGGGCATTTCAGCCCTGAATGCCACATCCTGCTACTGTTAACCTCACTGCTCCTGTGGTCTTGTTCATATAAGGCACCCTGCTTGTACTACTGTAACGAGGTAGATGATCATTCAATGTACTCCTTCATGCAGTGTCGTGCTGGCCTCTGTGCCCTGCGTAAGGCTCACAAGAGCATGCAGCCCATGGCATGTTGACGTGACACTAAACCAGCTGCCTTGTGTTTCTCCTCTGCCTACAGTAATCTGTGGTTATTTATTGCTGTCATTATAACACACTGGTGACAAGAGGTGGGGGGTGGCCAATGGGGGATTTCCCTGCTAAGAGGAGGACCGACCCCCGAAGGGGGCACTATCGGGACAGCTTACATAGCAGGATGTCCCCTCTGGCTGCCACCTTCCTGGGTGGTCAGCCTCTAGTCTTCCTCCCCAGTTGAGGCAGAAGAGGCGTCTCCCAGGGCCTGACTTCCGGTGGAAGGCACCTGGGGGACGCAGATAAGGAGGGGGCTGCTGTGAGTCTGTCTCTTGTCCAGCAGCCCCTGCCGCCTTTTGAACCCCACCCACCTACACCTTAGGTTTCAACTAAAGTGTCAATTTGCTAGTAGAAGGAGTAAGTAATAAAATAGATTGAATGGATTTAGAGTAGGAGGTCGTAGACATGGCGAGGGGTTCGCCACTCAACAGTAACCTAAAGTTCAAGATCTGAAACAGTGGAATAAAATCCCTTGCCCTCAAGCATTTCGTACCAATCGCTGGAGAGCATGCTAGAATTGAGAGATACATTATCACACATAAAAATATCCACTTTCAGCGAGTTCCATTAGATGGTGTACAAGGGTAAAGGTAACTGGTAAATAGGAAGTGGATAATGAATTTCCTAGGGTGAACCACATGGACGGATGAAAGATGAAAAATAACCCTTAATGACAACACGTTTAAAGAGCAGATATGTTTTGACCATAGATTTAGAAAGCTCAGCAAGTGACATGATGCTGTCATGGTGGAAATAAAAAGCTACGCTCGTCCGCTTTTAACTGTCATTTATTATGCTGTTTGTACCAAAAAAGATACTATATAACCCAATCTCTCTCCAAATGTTTTAAATTTTTACTTCATTTATGTAATCCTTGATGAACCAGTGAAGGGCAGGCTGTGAACCACCAGATGCTTTGGCCTACAATTTCCAGAATCCCTCACCATTGACTATGCTGTCTCGGGGTTCATGGGCACGGCAGGCCAAAAAATCGGAAAGGTTGCAGCTTGCCCTCCACTGATCTAGTGGCAGCATATCATTAAGAACAAAATTAGATAATAGGGCTCAATGATTTGTCTATCTGGAAACCAGAGCATGATTGGCGCTAACTGCAAATTGAGGTCAATCAGTTTCATATTGAGTGTATGAAACACATGTTCACTTACTGTTGAGGCCATAACACTTTTTTTTTTTTGGAAGGGTTTCGTTAGGGGCGTTACTAGGCAACACTCTCTGTGTGCCTGTTTAGTAGGCTATATTCAGAAAGCTGCTGATTGATTGAAACAAGTGAATTTTGTTGTTACGTGTGAGCGCATTTTGGAATCTACATCTCCTTATTGTTATCTGTAAACTAACATTAGAAAGATCTGCAGTTATTTATATCAGACTCCCACTCACGTGCTTTGAATTTTTAAAGAAGCGTGGTGACTTAATACGGGCAGGCTTTCATTCTCTGCAGGAATCAGTGGTATCTGTGTGTTCCACGGTTAATAAAACTGAACAAAGCACCTGTGTATTGGCTGTTACGCTGAGAATTGCTTAATTGGGTAACGGGGAGTTCTATCTTTACATCGATTAGCTGAGGCTGCCCTTATTCAGCAGCGGCTATGCAGGTGCTTCCACTTCAGGACTCCAAGTCCCAGAACACCTGGCAGCAACTTAACAATACATCAGTCGCTTCAGCGCCGGCGCTTCGTCAGCCAAGCTGGTATTGCGCCGGTTCTCACCGTCCGCGGCATCTGGAGCACAAACCCCTGGCCTTTTCGCCTTCCAGACTAATCAACCTCACTGTAACAGTAAGAATGGGGTACCTTACATTAGAGAAACTTGTGTTGGAACTATGGGGAAATCAGCGCTTGGAAAATATTAAACAAATGCGTTAAAGACCATCGAGAAAGAAAGATCCCAAACGCAAATATATACAGGGGACAACATGCGCAGGGAACAACACATCAGAGCTCAACCCCTAGGAATGACTAAACACATTAAAGAGCTTAAATTAGATAAAACGACTGATCTACTCAGCCCAACACCAAGGCCATAAAATAGCTCTGAGGCAGATCTGAAGATCGGCCTTTTGAATGCTCGTTCACTAAATCAACATGCTATTTGTATCCACGATTTGATTCTGCATCACGGAGACCTGGCTGAAAGAGCCTATAGGCCCCACCTGTGCCATCACAGTCCCAGAGGAGTATTCCATCCACTATACAAATAGAGAGTCTGGCCAAGAGGGGGGGGGGAGTTGCAATGATAGAAAGAGACTCCATCCATATGTTTCCGGCCAAAACTTTATGTAGTGGCTATGAGATCTTACACATGAAGTACTTACCATCAGACAATAGCAGTCCTAATATCATTTTAGTCTACATACCACCATCACTGATCTCTGAATTTAATGAGGAGCTCACCCAGCAACTCATCCTTTTGAAAGGGCCTAATACTGCCACGTTGATGCTAGGGGATCTCAATCGATGGGGTGGGGACCCTAAGGACAAAGAAGCGATTCGTCTTGAAAAGTCACTGAATAAAATTCTTTCCTTGGAAGAATTTGTTTAGCCTGAGTATGGTAGCATATTCCTTGTGATAAATCTCTCAGTTGTCTGTGTAAATCATTAGCGTATTTTGAAGTAAATCAATTAATGCCCCTATAAGGATATCAACATTCAAAATTAACCCCCTTGTGCCTAGTGTCTTTCTTTAAGAACTATAGTCTTTAAAATATAGTCTCTCAGAATTACCTTCCTTGTCACTGAAAACCGAATTTGCCAGTGTCTTGTGTGCATTATCCCATGAACTCTTAACTTGCATCTGTTCCATTGAAAACCCGAACCGTAGTCCCATTAAGAGCAATCCCTTTTGTGTAGAATCCTATCTGTCATGTACCTCTCTACGTGTCCCTGAAAACTGATTCCAGATTTTGACAGTTATGCCCTTTTCTTAGCTGCCTGTCATCACAAATCCTGTGAAAAAACGAATTTCCATTGCCGTGTGTATTTTACTTTTGCACTTACTTTTTTCCCCAAAATCGATTTTCCTACCTTGTTTCCATGTTATTCTGTGTGTGGATTAGTAGTCTATAAATTTCCCTATCTCCTCAAGTGTAGCAACACGAATTTCCTTGCATTCTGTCCCGTAGTCGTGTGCATAATATAAGCAAAATCCGATTCTGCCGTTTTTTTGTTCCTAAAACAGGTTTTCATTTTCTTTTATGACCTCCATTTTGGGGTGGCGGGCTGTATTCCAAATCCGATTTTTCTCTCTTTATCCTTACTCCTTGCCACTGGCTTTCATCCAAAGGGAATTAAGTTAGTTGATGTTTTGGGGTGAGTGTTGCAGGGGGAGTGCTTAACCTTAGTGCAATCACATGCTAAAACACTATTTTTCCTGTTTGCCATTAAAGATTCATGTGAACTGTGTTAGGATTTCTGAACCAATTGTTCTGTAGGAAACATTGCATTGTGTGCCACAACATTGGTGGTTGTTGTCAAATTGTTTGATTTTGTTTTTTTCATTAAATAATAAATTAATACATATCTTATTGATACACACCGAGCTGGTTCCTAGTCCATTGTGACATGGGGTGTTTGTAAAGGTTGGTGCAAGATGGGTTGGATGTCTACTCAATTAAAAGAACCCGTGGGTTATTCAAGATAAAGAGCGTTTTTATTGTGCGCAACATTCATTGTCAGGGGAAGGAGTCCCTGGCTGGAGTGTGCCATGTTCTAAAACTGTGACAACATTTATGAATAAAGTAGCTACTGCGCAACTGCAGGCACACGTTTAAGCCAATGAGTCACTTCATCAACAACAATCCGGCTTCCGCGCTGCCCACAGTACAAAAACCGCCATGCTCGATCTTCAGACAAAAATGTTGAACATAATGGATAAGGGAAGCACAGGCTTGCTTATCCTACTTCATCTCGGCGCTGCTTTTGATCTCCTGAACCCCCATCTCCTTAAGCAGGCATTAGAGAAAACAGCTAACTGTTCTGAGGAGGCAATCCGTTGGATAACCTCTTTGTCTTTAACAGACAAGAAATCCAGAGTGCATTGACAGATCCACAAACTGGGCATATCTCATTTCCATCAGGAGCCCATTGTTTAGTGTAGCAAGCCAAGTCAATTGGGAGAATCTAAATCTTAGGTAGAGGGTGCTTGTTGGGTTTTTTAAGTGGTTCCTCAAGCTATACTCATGGAATTATTGGCTAACTCTACCTCGATCAATCTCCGGGAGATGTTTTTTGCTTTTGTTAGGTCTCCAGGAGTAATTCCCTGTGGGTTCAGCCAAAGGTCACCCAGATCCATTTGCACCAAGAGTTTTTTAACACGCTGAAACTAAGGCAGGGTTTTACCACCCTCGGCCTCCAATAGGTGTGCAGGGGCTTCACGATTGGTTTCCAGCTCAGGGACCGACCACAACCTCAGCCAAAGGAATACCTGTCTGAATAAAACCTCTTTCTGAATTGGTCTGGTGCCCAATTCTAAATAAATGGGGATACTCAGGCAAGATTTTAGATTTTTTTTCAAAAAAGATCTGTCAACCAGGCCCAATCTATTGGTGTCCTGGTGGCCACAGATTTCAGCCCTGTGCATAGCTGATAACTTTGCCTGCTCTGAGTACATTGTGGTGGCGGGTGAAATGGGGCCTTGGTCGTGTGAATAAACACATCTCAGTATTGCCCCCCATATTTTTCCAAAGCCAAACTAGATTACATATACATGGTACCCCTCTTGGAGCTCATCAGTAAGATTGGTGTCACCTGTTTTAATCATGCAGATGACACCCACATTTTCAATGTACCACAAACCAACCAACAATGGACCAAACAGACTTTAAGGCCTGTCTTGCATGGGTGGGCTCCTCAATGGCCATCAAGAAACGTAAGCTCAACCCACCCAAAATAGAACTCATGATCAGCTGCACTACACCTTTGAAGTCCTCCTTGAGCGTATGTAATGGGTCCTTGCCTACTTCTTTCACCTACTGTGAGAAATCTAAACATCACAATGGACAGTGACCTCAAAGCCACAGATGATCAAAGACATCGTAAGTGACTGCTACATCCAACTCCACAGCATACAGTGCAATATGCCCTACCCGGTTTGCACAAAAAGGACAATAGCAGTCATTTCCTTGGTACTATCAAGAACTCGATTATGACAACAGCCCCTACTCAGACTACAGGACTATCTATTTGACGCACTCTAAAGAATGCAAAAAATAGCAGCATAGTTACTACGTAGACAAAAATAGGACCCACTTCAAAACCCTATTTATCGGCCCCACTACTCCTACTAAGACTAAGGCCCAGAACTAAATTCTCTCGCTACATAACCTCAAGAGCCTTAAAAATCAGCATCAATGCACTTGTAACAATACCTAATTTTAACTTCATTTTCACCTTCCCTTAGCAACCAAACTATGGAATTCCATACCCCAAAACCACTATACAGATATAGACCACCTACTATTCAAAAAACAGCTAAAAACATGACTCTTCAACTGATCAGCCAATGAGGCCACTGCAAATAGCCTCATCCTTTACCCACAGATCTTATTCTGAAAAATAACGAAAATAATGTGAGCCTTCCCTCAGACCAACCCACCAAAAAGAACTTATGAGGATCAAACAAGAAACTATGCAACCAAAAGCCAAACTAACAACCAAACCCAGAAAAAAAGCAACAAACAGCCAATCTACTCAACCGACAGGTGCATATTAACACATATACCACCACACTTTTTATTTTTTCCACTCCCACCATTCTTTCCTGTATATATCAACCTACCTCACCAACCCTCACTCCTTATGTCCAGCCCATCTAACCAGCCTTCCTGTAAACCTCACCCTACCACCTTATGCCACACTAGAACACACCCCACTAATGGCAATCAAAGGCCTCGTCAACATGATAGGAAGATTACTCCACTATGAAGAATACACTACTTTTCTGCTCTACCTCACTCACCAACAGAAGTGGACAGCACCAGCCTAAAGCATTCTCCAGAGTTTCAGTCTGTGGGATCTCCTTTTGAAGTAACATACCCCCAAGCGACTATGCAAACTACATAGAAAGCACACAGGAATCGGGTACTTCTGACTTGAAGACCATTTTATTTTTTATTTTGTATTATAATATTCTTATTATTACACAGCGAACATAGCAAAAAAACAGTTTGCACTATTTTTCCCTGTTGACGACATAATTGGATAATACAGATTGGGCAAAAGCCTGTTTGACCTGATTACATGTGCGGTGGTGTGAGAAAAAATGGCGGTAATACAGTGGTAACTCTGTTATCACTGCATTACTGCTGCATCACGGCCACATTACTGGACCAACAGACTACAACTTTAGTTCGTGAGGTGGAGGAAAACCCACCGGCAAAATGCTGGAGGTAATTCTGCCACCTTACTGACAAAAATCGGCAAATTGGGTGGAATTACCGCAAGCAGAATTACCACCGCCTGTAATTGTGCCAAAATCCTGACGGAGTCCTATGGATTCCATGAACAGGGACTAACACTGCTACACCACCACTTGCAATTTGGCGGTAATTCGGCCGGACCAAGTGGCAGTAACAGTAATTCTATTTGGCGGTATTCGGGCGTATTTACTACCGGAATACCCCCCAACTTGTAATGAAGCCCTATATGTGCTAAAATCCTATGCTCCACCTTTTTGCACAAGGACACATTTCAGCTTATATGGCCCGTAAAAGCTGAGTAAATACGTAGATAATACGGAATGATGCAAACAGGTTTCATCACAGTTCGTATTGTCTGACACCTTTTCACTAGGACAAACATGAACCGGACGGTTTTTGTATAATGTTTGCTACGTAACATAAAAAAGTGTTTGCTATGCTTCATTTTATGTTATGTTCCATAGATAGTAAAAAGAAACAGGCAGCCTCATTGTTGTCCTAGTGAAAACAATTTTAAGTGTAATACGTATGGGAACAAAGTCTGTTTGTTTTAATCTCTATTATAGAAGCTGCACAATTGGTGCTAAATTAATTTGCTCCATTTTTGGTGCAGAAGGGAAACGTTTAGATAATCTGGGCTCTGGGTTTAGGGGACCTACACAGAGAGGAAGTGGGAAGCAGAGGCCGCCACATCCCACTCCACAGTGCCCTGTTTTCCCCGTCGCCATGGAAACGGACTGTCAGGGATCCCACTTAAGATAAATTGCGTCTCGTCTCAGAAGGATGACTACGTAATTACAATCTCTCTGCTCCAGTGAGAGACATCGGCCCCTCTTCACATTCTTGTCACAACACACGGAGCAGTGATCATGCCTGAGGGACTCCGAATTATGTTGGCACAATTTTGATTGTTCAACTAATTTTAATTAGCTGAGCATGCCAATTATCTGTGCATACATTCACAAACGCACACTCCCCACGTCACTCCTGCTTTGCGACAATTGTGCAGCTGCTTTGCGGCTGGGCGGTGTTGCTTTCCGTCACAGGGGGACGATTTGAGCATTATTAGTTTCAATACCTTCTCACCAGTGATTCCAGCCAGCTGGATTTGTTTTGTGTGAGGGGCCCCTAGTCTTTGTTTTTTGATGTGTTTGAGAAAGTACTGAGTATGCTGCATTTGCCATAAGGGAAAGCTGGAACTGCTGAACTGAAATTCAGAAGCAGAGAAGGTATGAGGGGGAAAGTCTATGTTCTTGTCGCGGGCAAGCGTGAATTCTGCTACTCTCTAGAGTAGTGGTATTCAAACTTTTGTATGCTGCGCCCCCTCTACCCCTGCTTGGAATTAAAAAGATTGATGCCAGGCCCCCCTTGGGTAAAAATATTGTTACCCGGCCCCCCCAAATGCCATATCTGCTTATATTTTCAATTGAAAGTACTCACTGTATTTCCTTTTGGAAGAGCCTCGAGCCCGACCCCGTCGACATTCTTTGGCCCCCCCCTAGGGGAACCAGACCCACAGTTTGAAGACCACTGCTTACAAAATCTACAACTTCATTCAAATTTGAAGATGGCAATATCTTTGAGCAATCAGCATTTACCTAAAAAATGTGCCATGCTTTAAAGTCTTCATCATCGATTTCTGTCCATTCCATCCTTTTATCTCTGCCCTCAACCTGTGAACAGAAGCACCCTCAATAGATAGCCCATTCACCAGTCGATCAGCTTGCCCCATTGTACACGACC